>NW_016157634.1:111787-125770 GCF_001687245.7 Rhagoletis zephyria | reverse complement strand
AATGGGGAAACAGCATATCACTGAGCGACCTTTTCAGCGATTGTTCATAGATTTCATGGGTCCGTATCCTCGTACTAGTGATGGTAATGTGTATGTCTTTGTCTGTCTCGATCACTTTTCTAAGTTCGTGTTTTTAAAACCTATGCGTAAAGCAACTTCAGCGGAAGTGATAAAATTTTTGAAAAAGATGTTTTCCATATATTCGGAGTCCCTGAATATGTCCATTCGGACAATGGAAAACAATTCACTTCTGACATGTTTACCAGTTTCTTAGATAAATACGGCACGAAACATGTGAAAACCGCTTTCTATTCACCACAAGGAAATGCGGCAGAACGAGTCAACCGATCGGTGTTACAGATCATTAGGTCATTCATAAAAGAGAACCAGCGTAACTGGGATAAGCATGTCAGTGATGCTGACTGACGGAGTGGGTGGGGTACTGTTTCAATTGGACGATGACAACAACGAACGACCGATCGCCTACATTTCCGCCAAGCTAAATAAAGCGCAAAAGAACTACAGCATAACCGAACTTGGATGCTACGCTGCAGTTTTGAGTGTTAAACGGTTCAGGCCATATGTGGAAGGGCTCCCATTTACGATAATAACTGATCATGCCAGCCTAATTGACTAATTTACTCATTTATTTACTTTTCGTAATTATTTATTTATTTATTTCCATACTTGACTAATTTACTCATTTATTTACTTTTCGTAATTATTTATTTATTTATTTCCATACTTGACTAATTTACCTATTTAATTATTTTTGCAATTATTTATCGACTTATTTTTTTATACTTGACTATATTTGGTGTGATTATGTATTTATTAATTTATTTATTTATTAACTTATTTATCTAATTATTTCTGTGATATTTTATATAATTAGGTTATCTCTCCTGTGATATAGTATAAAATAAGTACTACCTTCTTAAGTATGTAGCAATAGAAGTAGTCCTGTGATTTAGTCTCAAGATGTGAACAATTACGCCCAAGGAAAAACAACTCCATGTTGCAGGCACCATCGGCGGGTCCGAGCCTGTAGCGGCAGCGGTTGCCTAAGAGGAAGTGTGGCAGATACATGCATTCATGTATATACGGCGGCCATGATGTTGCTGAGGCATTGGCAACATTGTAGCGGAAGCAGTGGAATTCAGGTAGTGAACTTTGTGGTGGGCATATGACATCATGTAGCTCAGTGTGAGGGTGTGCGTGTGAATAGGTGTCCTCACGAAGTGAAACCCGTTGAGCTAGTATGAGTTGCATGAAGGGCTTATTTGGTTTGATCGCCGTATAAAAGGGGGTAACCATAACCAACGGGCCATTAAAGTGGTTGCGTTAAAACAGTGCGAAAAGTTGGTGAAAGTGCGCGAATAAAACGTTCGAAGTTTCTAGGTATATATAACTTATATTAAATAAATCCGCTAATGGTGATTAGTTTGTTTGATGCCCGTCTTGAAGTGCTACACAGGAATAGGAGGTAAGTTAAGTGGTTTTTAAGAAGCATGCAGCTAAATGTGTGTAAAAACATATGTACATATATGCCCCGGCAGGCCTGGAGTTCATATCCCAATCGGTTGAAGCTATTTGAGCTCACTTAATAGTGATTGTCTTGGACCGCCTTGGTTGTGAAACGGCATCGATGAGATATGCGAGCATGCGTATATGTATATGTGCATATATGCATGTATATACATATGTGCGTATATGCATCTATGCGAATGCTCACATAATGTTTTTAAACATCGACTAAACTCTGTTTGTCTTTTATAGGTCGCCAGAGGAAATAGGGCAAAAGGACCTCCATCCAGTGTGACCTGAGAAGGATCACATCCAAACGGAGAAGCTACCTACATCACAATCACGTCCGTCCGACAGTAGCGACCAACTTCACAGCACCACTAACACGAAACGCACCGGCACATGTGAAAACCAACGCAAATTGAAGGCACTGAGTTTTTCGACGATATAATTGTATACGTATGTCGGGCTGTGACGTGAAGCAGCGGACAGCTAATCCATCATACGTCCCAAAATAGTAGGTTGATGACCACCTAACCACGCTGGAAAGTATAGCTGAATATACCCGCGAGTACCGTCAGCAATAGCAGAGAGGGCTGGAAGACGAATGAGCTGCAAAATACACCAAAAACTACGGGGGAGCATCGGGACAACATTCAACAGCACGAACGCGAGCGGCTGTCACAAAATTACATTAAACCCTCTCTTTGCTTTGTAGGCCATTCGCCTAAATTATTAGTACTTTTTCCTTAGTTTTTGTACATACTAGTTACTGAATTCCTTTATTTTATTAGCTACATAGGTATATACATATATGTTTTAAGGATTAGTTATTGAATTTGTTAAATTTTGCTAATTTTAATTTTGTATTAATTCCTAGGCTCACGATTTCAAAGTTTCCTAGGCACTGCATTTATTTATACAGTTTTTAGTACTTTTTCTTTAGTTTCTGTACATACTAGTTACTGAATTCCTTTGTTTTATTAGCTACATAGGTATACACATATATGTTTTTAAGGATTAGTTACTGAATTTGCTAAATTTTGCTATTTTCAATTTTGTGGTAATTCCTAAGCTTGCGATTTCGAAGTTTCCTATGCATTTCACTTTATTTATATAGTTTTTAGTACTTACTTCCACACCGCCAGTTCCCAGGTTATTATTCCTTCTGCCTTTTGAATTTGGTTTGGAATTAGGTTACGTGATATCCATTTTTTTTTATTCACCGTATGAGTTTAGAGGTGATTTATATATATATGTATATATTTTGATATCTTACTTTCTTTTTATATTATAGTAAGGGCACTTTGATTAGTTTTTTTTTGGCCAAGACCTTTTAAACATACATACAAAGCCCACATAGATATTTTGTTTTGCAGTTAGGCCTTTCTTTCTGCGTAATTCCTTTTTTTTGCTTGAAGTATGAATTTTCAATAGTACCCACACTAGTACACGCACTTTCTATACTTTTTTTGTTTTTCTTTGGATTTTATTTTTAATTTTGCTTTTTTTTTGTTCACTTTAATTGAATTGTTTAGTACCTACTACACGTGTTGCTCCGGCCTAGCATAGTAAGACTAAAGGCGACTGGCTCGCTGCCCGCGATCACATGCGAATGATAGACAGGAAAGTGAATAGGGCTATAGCACCTCTACCGTAGTAGTGTGTACTTGTGTACATATGTATGATACATGTTTTCATATATGTTAGGGTATCTCTAACATACTGCTACACAACACATCCCATAGGTGTGGAATTTTTTATCAGCTAAAACTTCGGAACCATACGTCACACGAACTTGAAATTTGGTATGCGAAGACACCAATGGTAGGAGCTTATAGGAGGGTATATATAAACGAGTTTGCTACAGCAGGCGCGGCACATCCCATAGGCCTGGGATCAGCTATAACTTCGGAACCAAAAGTCACACGAACTTGAAATTTGGTTTGCGGACATATCAATGATAGGTGCTTATAGGAGGGTATATATAAGCGAGTTTGTAAAAAGGAGCGTGGCACATCCCATAGGCGTGGAACTTTTTTTATCAGCCATAACTTCGCACCATAAGCCCCACGAACTTGAAATGTGGTATGCAGACGTATCAATGGTAGGTGCTTATCTGAGGATATATATAAATGAGTTCATGAGAGGGGGCGTGGCACATCCCATAGGCGTGGAATTTTTTATCAGCTATAACTACGGAACCATAAGTCATACCAACTTGAAAGTTGGTATGCGGACATATCAATGGTAGGTGCTTATAGGAGGGTATATATAAACGAGTTTGCTAAAGGGGGCGCGACACATCCCATAGCCGTGAGATCAGCTATAACTTCGGAACCACAAGTCCAACGAACTTGAAATTTGGTGTGCGGACATATCAATGGTAGGTGCTTATAGGAGGGTGTATATAAACGAGTTTATCAAGGAGGGCGTGGCACATCCCATAGGCGTGGAATTTGTTATCAGCTGTAACTTCGGAACCANTTATAGGAGGGTATATATAAGCGAGTTTGTAAAAAGGAGCGTGGCACATCCCATAGGCGTGGAACTTTTTTTATCAGCCATAACTTCGCACCATAAGCCCCACGAACTTGAAATGTGGTATGCAGACGTATCAATGGTAGGTGCTTATCTGAGGATATATATAAATGAGTTCATGAGAGGGGGCGTGGCACATCCCATAGGCGTGGAATTTTTTATCAGCTATAACTACGGAACCATAAGTCATACCAACTTGAAAGTTGGTATGCGGACATATCAATGGTAGGTGCTTATAGGAGGGTATATATAAACGAGTTTGCTAAAGGGGGCGCGACACATCCCATAGCCGTGAGATCAGCTATAACTTCGGAACCACAAGTCCAACGAACTTGAAATTTGGTGTGCGGACATATCAATGGTAGGTGCTTATAGGAGGGTATATATAAACGAGTTTGCTAAAGGGGGCGCGACACATCCCATAGCCGTGAGATCAGCTATAACTTCGGAACCACAAGTCCAACGAACTTGAAATTTGGTGTGCGGACATATCAATGGTAGGTGCTTATAGGAGGGTGTATATAAACGAGTTTATCAAGGAGGGCGTGGCACATCCCATAGGCGTGGAATTTGTTATCAGCTGTAACTTCGGAACCATAAGCGCACCTAACTTGAAATTTGGTATGCAGACATATAAATGGTAGGTGCTTACATGAGTGTATATAAAAACGAGTTTGTAAAAAGACGCGTGGCACATCCCATAGGCGTGGAGTTTGAAATTTGGTATGCAAACATATCAATGGTAGGTGTTTGTAGGAGGATATATATAAACGAGTTTGAGAAAAGGGGCGTGGCATATCCCATATGCGTGGAATTTTTTATCTGCTATAACTTCAGAACCACAAGTCACACGAACTTGAAATTTGGTATGCAGACATATCAATGGTAGGTGCTTATAGCAGGGTATATATAAAAGAGTTTGTAAAACGGGCGTGACACATCCCGTAGGGGTGGAATTTTTTATTAGCTATAACTTCGGAACCATAAGTCACACGAACTTGAAATTTGGTATGCAGACATATCATTGGTAGGTGCTTATACGAGGGTATATATAAACAAGTTTGTAAAAGGGGTCGTGGCACATCCCATAAGCGTGGAATTTTTTATCAGGTATAACCTCGGAACCATAAGTCGTACGAACTTGAAATTCGGTATGTAGGTATAGCTATGGTAGGTGTTTATAAAAAGATAAATATAAATGAATTTGTAAAAGATGGCGCGCAAATCCTATAGGCNAATATGCAGACATATCAATGGTAGGTGCTTATAGGAGGGTATATATAAACGAGTTTGTAAAAAGGGGCGTGGCACATCCCACAGGGGTGGATTTCTTTATCAGGTATAACCTCGGAACCATAATTCGTACGAGCTTGAAATTCGGTATGCATGTTTAGCCATGGTAGGTGGTTATAAAAAAATAAATATAAATGAGTTGTAAAAGATGGCGTGGCAAATCCCAGAGGCGTAGAAATTTTTATCAGCTATAACTTCAAACCCATAAGTCACATGAATTTTTAATTTGGTATGCAGACATATCTATGGTAGGTGCTTTTACGAGGGTATATATGTATAAACGAGTTTGTTAAAGGGGGGCGTGACACATCCCATAGGTGTGGAATTTTTTATCAGCTAAAACTTCGGAACCATAAGTCACACGAACTTGAAATTTGGTATGCGAAGACACCAATGGTAGGTGCTTATAGGATGGTATATATAAACGAGTTTGCTACAGGGGCGCGGCACATCCCATAGGCCTGGGATCAGCTATAACTTCGGAACCAAAAGTCACACGAACTTGAAATTTGGTATGCGAAGACACCAATGGTAGGTGCTTATAGGATGGTATATATAAACGAGTTTGCTACAGGGGCGCGGCACATCCCATAGGCCTGGGATCAGCTATAACTTCGGAACCAAAAGTCACACGAACTTGAAATTTGGTTTGCGGACATATCAATGATAGGTGCCTATAGGAGGGTATATATAAACGCACCTAACTTGAAATTTGGTATGCAGACATATAAATGGTAGGTGCTTACACGAGTGTATATAAAAACAAGTTTGTAAAAAGGGGCGTGGCACATCCCATAGGCGTGGAGTTTGAAATTTGGTATGCAAACATATCAATGGTAGGTGTTTGTAGGAGGATATATATAAACCAGTTTGAGAAAACTATATATATATATAAACGAGTTTGTAAAAGGGGGCGTGGCACATCCCACAGGCGTGGAATTTTTTATCAGCTATAACTTCGGAACCATAAGTCACACGAACTTAAAATCTGGTATGCAGACATATCCATGGTAGGTGTTTATAAGAGGGTATATACAAACGAGTTTGTAAAAAGGAGCGTGGCACATCCCATAGGCGTGGAACTTTTTTTATCAGCCATAACTTCGCACCATAAGCCCCACGAACTTGAAATGTGGTATGCAGACGTATCAATGGTAGGTGCTTATCTGAGGGTGTATATGAGCGAGTTTGTGAAAGGGAGCGTCGCACATCCCATAGGCGTGGAATTGTTTATCAGCTATAACTTCGGAACCATAGGTCACACGAACTTGAAATTTGGTATACAGACATTTCAATGGTAGGTGCTTATACGAGGGTATATATAAACGAGTTTGTAAAAGGGGGCGTGGCACATCCCATAAGCGTGGAATATTTTATCAGGTATAACCTCGGAACCTCAGCTATAACTTCGGAACCATAGGTCACACGAACTTGAAATTTGGTATACAGACATTTCAATGGTGGTGCTTATAAGAGGGTATGTATAAACGAGTTTGTAAAAGGGGGCGTGGGACATCCCATAAGCATGGAATTTTTGATCAGCTATAACTTCGGAACCATAAGTCACACGAACTTGAAATTTGGTATACAGACATTTCAATGGTAGGTGCTTATAAGAGGGTATGTATAAACGAGTTTGTAAAAGGGGGCGTGGCACATCCCATAAGCGTGGAATATTTTATCAGGTATAACCTCGGAACCTCAGCTATAACTTCGGAACCATAAGTCACACGAACTTGAAATTTGGTATACAGACATATCAATGGTAGGTGCTTATACGAGGGTATATATAAACGAGTTTGTAAAAGGGGCGTGGCGCAATTTTTATCAGCTATAACTTCAAACCCATAAGTCACATGAAATTTTAATTTGGTATGCAGATATATCTATGGTAGGTGCTTTTACGAGGGTATATATGTATAAACGAGTTTGTTAAAGGGGGGCGCGGCACATCCCATAGGCCTGGGATCAGCTATAACTTCGGAACCACAAGTCACACGAACTTGAAATGTTGTTTGCGGACATATCAATGGTAGGTGCTTATAGGAGGGTATATATAAGCGAGAATGTAAAAAGGAGCGTGGCACATCCCATAGGCGTTGAACTTTTTTTATCAGCCATAACTTCGCACCATAATCCCCACGAACTTGAAATGTGGTATGCAGACGTATCAATGGTAGGTGCTTATTTGAGGGTATATAAAAACGAGTTTGTAAAAAGGGGCGTGACACATCCCATAGGCGTGGAATTTGAAATCTGGTATGCAGACATATCAATGGTAGGTGTTTGTAGGAGGATATATATAAACCAGTTTGAGAAAAGGGGCGTGGCATATCCCATAGGTGTGGAATTTTATATCTGCTATAACTTCGGAACCACAAGTCACACGAACGTGAAATTTGGTAGGCAGACATATCAATGGTAGGTGATTATACGAGGGTATATATAAACGAGATTGTAAAAGGGGCGTGGCACACCCCATAGGTGTGGAATTTTTTATCAGCTATAACTTCGGAACCACAAGTCACACGAATTTGAAATTTGGTATGCAGACATATCAATGGTAGATGATTATACGAGGGTATATATAAACGAGTTTGTGAAAGGGAGCGTCGCACATAGGCGTGGAATATTTTATCAGCTGTAACTTCGGAACCATAAGTCCTACGAACTTTAAATTTGGTATGCAGACATTTCAATGGCAGGTGCTTATAGGAGGGTATATATAAACGAGTTTGTAAAACGGGAGTGACACATCCCATAGGCGTGGAATTTTTTATCAGCTATAACTTCGGAACCATAAGCCACACGTACTTGAAATTTGGTATGCAGACATATCAGTGGTAGGTGGTTATACGAGGGTATATGTAAACAAGTTTGTAAAAGGGGGCGTGGCACATCCCATAAGCGTGGAATTTTTTATCAGGTATAACCTCGGAACCATAAGTCGCACGAACTTGAAATTCGGTATGTAGGTATAGATATGGTAGGTGTTTATAAAAAGATAAATATAAATGAGTTTGTAAAAGATGGCGCGGCAAATCCTATAGGCATGGAAATTTTTATCAGCTATAACTTTAAAACCATAAGTCACATGAAATGTATATTTGGTATGCAGTCATATCAATGGTAGGTGCTTATACGAGGGTATATATTAACAAGTTTGTAAAAGGGGGCGTGGCACATCCCATAGGCGTGGAATTTTTTATCAGCTATAACTTCGGAACCATAAGTCACACGAACTTGAAATTTGGTATGCAGACATTTCAATGGTAGGTGCTTATAGGAGGGTATGTATAAACGAGTTTGTAAAAGGGGGCGTGGGACATCCCATAAACATGGAATTTTTGATCAGCTATAACTTCGGAACCATAAGTCACACGAACTTGAAATTTGGTATGCAGACATTTCAATGGTAGGTGCTTATAGGAGGGTATATATAAACGAGTTTGTAAAAGGGGGCGTGGCACATCCCATAGGCGTGGAATTTTTTATCAGCTATAACTTCGGAACCATAAGCCACACGTACTTGAAATTTGGTATGCAGACATATCAGTGGTAGGTGGTTATACGAGGGTATATGTAAACAAGTTTGTAAAAGGGGGCGTGGCACATCCCATAGGCGTGGAATTTTTTATCAGCTATAACTTCGGAACCATAAGTCACACGAACTTGAAATTTGGTATGCAGACATTTCAATGGTAGGTGCTTATAGGAGGGTATGTATAAACGAGTTTGTAAAAGGGGGCGTGGGACATCCCATAAACATGGAATTTTTGATCAGCTATAACTTCGGAACCATAAGTCACACGAACTTGAAATTTGGTATGCAGACATATCAATGGTACGTGCTTATACGAGGGTAAATATACGCGAGTTTGTAAAAGGGGCGTGGCGCATTCCATAGGCGTGAATTTTTTTATCATCTATAACTCCGGAACCAGAACTCCCTCGAACTGGGAATTTAATATGCAGACATATCAATGGTACGTGCTTATAGGAGGGCATATATAAACGAGTTTGTAAAAGTGGGCGTGGTACATCCCACAGGCGTGGATTTTTTTTATCAGGTATAACCTCGGAACCATAATTCGCACGAGCTTGAAATTCGGTATGCATGTTTAGCCATGGTAGGTGGTTATAAAAAAATAAATATAAATGAGTTGGAAAAGCTGGCGTGGCAAATCCCAGAGGCGTGGAAATTTTTATCAGCTATAACTTCAAACCCATAAGTCACATGAAATTTCAATTTGGTATGCAGACATATCTATGGTAGGTGCTTTTACGAGGGTATATATGTATAAACGAGTTTGTTAAAAGGGGCGTGGCACATCCCATAGGCGTGTAATATTTTATCAGCTAAATCTTCGGAACCATAAGTCACAAGAACTTGAAATTTGGTATGCGGAGACATCAATGTTAGGTGCTTATAGGAGGGTATATATAAACGAGTTTGCTACAGGGGGCGCGGCACAGCCCATAGGCCTGGGATCAGCTATAACTTCGGAACCACCAGTCACACGAACTTGAAATTTGGTTTGCGGACATATCAATGGTTGGTGCTTATAGCAGGGTATATATAAGCGAGTTTGTAAAAAGGAGCGTGGCACATCCCATACGCGTGGAACTTTTTTTATCAGCCATAACTTCGCACCATAAGCCCCACGAACTTGAAATGTGGTATGCAGTCGTATCAATGGTAGGTGCTTATCTGAGGGTATATATAAATGAGTTCGTGAAAGAGGTCGTGGCAGCTATAACTTCGGAACCAGAAGTCACACGAACTTGAAATTTGGTATGCAGACATACAGTATTGGCCAATACAATAGCACCCCCATTTCAAAGTGATATTGTTTGCCACTCATGTTTATTTATTTATTTTTAAGAATTTTCAATTAAAATACAGTTCATTCTCTCACAAAACTCACATAAACTCAAGTTTAAAACTTTTTAAAAGACCGCAAAAAAGTGCAACAAATTTTCACCCAAATTTCAAACTTTTTTCTCAGAAGCGGAAGAATTTTTTTGAATACACGGTTTTATAGCCCATTCAATTCTAGTCTAATAATGTGCAAGTTTCGAGTGGCTAAAAATTATCGTTGATTTTTTAGAATTTTTTCCGCTGAGGATGTTGCGGGTTTCTGCCATATAAAAATAAATTGTGTTTAGTCGTTATATGGAAGCAAATGAGACAAAAAAAATTCTAAAAAATCAACGGTAATCTTTAGCGACTTGAAACTTCCACATTATTGGACAAAATTGAATGCGTTATAAAACTGTGTACTCAAAAAAATTCTAGAGCTTCTGAGAAAAAAGTTTGAAATATAAGGGAAAGTTTGTTGCCCTTTTTTGCGGTCTTTTAAAAAGTTTAAAACATTGGTTTATATGGGTTTTGTTAGCGAATGAACTGTATTTTAATTGAAAATTCTTAAAAACAAATAATTAAACATAAGTGGCAAACAATATCGCTTTGAAAGGGGGGTGCTATAGATATGTCCAATACTGTATCAATGGTAGGTGATTATACGAGGGTAGATATGTACGAGTTTGTGAAAGGGGGCCAACCATAACTTCGGAACCATAAGTCCCACGAACTTTAAATTTGGTATGCAGACATTTCAATGGCAGGTGCTTATAGGAGGGTATATATAAACGAGTTTGTAAAACGGGCGTGACACATCCCATAGGTGTGGAATTTTTTATCAGCTATAACTTCGGAACCATAAGTCCTACGAACTTTAAATTTGGTATGCAGACATTTCAATGGCAGGTGCTTATAGGAGGGTATATATAAACGAGTTTTTAAAACGGGCGTGACACATCCCATAGGCGTGGGATTTTTTACCAGCTATAACTTCGGAACCATAAGTCATACGAACTTGAAATTTGGTATGCAGACATATCATCGGTATACGAGGGTATATATAAACAAGTTTGTAAAAGGGGTCGTGGCACATCCCATAAGCGTTGAATTTTTATCAGGTATAACCTCGGAACCATAAGTCGCACGAACTTGAAATTCGGTATGTAAGTATAGCTATGGTAGATGTTTATAAAAAGATAAATATAAATGAGTTTGTAAAAGATGGCGTGGAAAATCCCATAGGCGTGGAATTTTTTACCAGCTATAACTTCGGAACCATAAGTCGCACGAACTTGAAATTCGGTATGTAAGTATAGCTATGGTAGATGTTTATAAAAAGATAAATATAAATGAGTTTGTAAAAGATGGCGTGGAAAATCCTATAGGCGTGGAAATTTTTATCAGCTATAACTTTAAAACCATAAGTCACATGAAATTTATATTTGGTATGCAGACATATCAATGGTAGGTGCTTATACGAGGGTATATATAAACGAGTTTGTAAAAGGGGGCGTGGCACATCCCATAGGCGTGGAATTTTTTATCAGATATAACTTCGGAACCATAAGTCACACGAACTGTAAATTTGGTATGCAGACATATCAATGGTAGGTGCTTATACGAGGGTATACATGTAAAAACGAGTTAAAGGGGGGCGTGGCACACCCCATAGGCGTGGAACATTTTATCAGCCATAACTTCGGGACCATAAGTCCCACGAACTTGAAATTTGGTATGCAGACATATCAATGGTAGGTGTTTGTAGGAGGGTATACATAAACGAGTTTGAGAAAGGGAGCGTGGCATATCCCATAGGCGTGTAATTTTTTATCAGCTATAACTTCGGAACTGTAGGCGCACCTAACTTGAAACTTGGTGTGCAGCCATATCAATGGTAGGTGCTTATACGAAGGTATATAAAAACGAGTTTTTAAAAAGGGGCGAGACACATCCTATAGGCGTGGAATATCAATGGTAGGTGCTTATACGAGGGTATACAAAAGCGAGTTTGTAAAAAGGGGCGTGGCACATCCCATAGGCGTGGCATTTTTTATCAGCCACAACTTCGCACCATAAGCCCCACGAACATGAAATTGGGTATATATAAACGAGTTTGAGAAAGGGGGCGTGGCATATCCCATAGGCGTGGAATTTTTTATAAGCTATAACTTCGGAACCACAAATCACACGAACTTGAAATTTGGTATGCAGACATATCAGTGGTAGGTGCTTATATGAGAGCATATATAAATGCGTTTGTGATAGGGGGCGTGGCACATCCTATAGGTGTGGAATTTTTTATCAGCTATAACTTCGGAACCACAAGTCACACGAACTTGAAATTTGGTATGCAGACATATCAATGGTAGGTGATTTTACGAGGGTAGATATATACGAGTTTGTGAAAGGGGGCCAACCATAACTTCGGAACCATAAGTCCCACGAACTTTAAATTTGGTATGCAGACAATTCAATGGCAGGTGCTTATAGGAGGGTATACATAAATGAGTTGTAAAACGGGGCGTGGCATATCCCATAGGCGTGGAATTTTTAATCAGCTATAAATTCGGAACCGTAAGTCCCAAGAACTTTAAATTTGGTACGCAGACATATCAATGGTATGTCCTTATAGAAGGGTGCGTATAAACTAGTTTAAAAGAGTAGTAGTAAAAAGAGGCGTGGCACATTCCATAGGCGTGGAATTTTTTATCAGCGATAACTTCGAAACCATAAGTCCCACGAACTTGAACTTTGGTATGCAGACATTTCAATGGCAAGTGCTTATAGGAGGGTATATATAAACGAGTTTGTAAAAGAGGGCGTGGCATATCCCATAGGCGTGGAATTTTTTATCAGCTATAACTTCGAAACCGTAAGTCCTCGAACTTGAATTTTGGTATGCAGACATTTCAATGGTAGGTGCTTATAGGAAGGTATATATAAACGAGTTTGTGAAAGGGGGGCGTGGCACATCCCATAGGCGTGGAATTTTTTATCAGCTATAACTTCGGAATCGTAAGTCACACGAACTTAAAATTTGGTATGCGGACATATCAGTGGTAGGTGTCTACATGAGACTATATATAAATGAGTTTGTGAAAGGGGCGTTTCACATCCCATAGGTGTGGAATATTTTATCAGCCATAACTTCGGAATCATAAGTCCCACGAACTTGAAATTTGGTATGCGGACATATTGTTGACAGATTACGAGAATGCCATGTAGTTTTTCAAATTAATATATTAATTCAACTTTTCATTGGCTTATGAACTAATTTATTTATTTATTTATTGGTTACAGTCTTGCGACTTAAAAGTACAGATAGGTATTTTTAATATATAATAAAGTATGCGTATATGTAAGTTTAAATTTTCAATTACAAAGCTGTTTATGTTTCTAAAACTATCAAATAACCTATAAAAATGTATATTGTCTTACTAGTTTGGTAGCTAGCGAGGCCTAGTGTCCAGTCTACCTTTAAATATGTACTATGTGCAGCAGGCGGAAAGACCTTGTTTCCGCTCCGCGTTGCTCACGAGTTGATAGTCACGGTCGGAAAGGACGAGTCTCCGATCCATGTTCCCGTCGTCATTAATATGCAAACCCTGACGCTGGATTCCGTGATGTGAGGCGGGCGAAAAGGTCTAGTTTCCGCTCCGCGTTATGGTCGGGCGGTTGGGCATAGTCGGAAACTTTCGTATGCTAGATCATTTGCTGCTTGGTCGGATGGAAAGGCCTGGTTTCCATTCCGTTCCGTG
>NW_016157634.1:89805-109319 GCF_001687245.7 Rhagoletis zephyria | reverse complement strand
GGACTGAGAAATATTATTTTCTACTTTTTAGTCCATTTATAAAAGCGTTGTATATTAAAAAGTTTTTTTTATATTATTTATTTATATTGCATTTGAACATTATGGTTTCATGATCCGTTATTCTATGTTCCTCAGCTTTTTCACATGAAACTTCATTAGTGTTAGATGATGATGACGAATTAATTTCTTATGTAGCGCAAATGTGAAGAATGTACATAGATGGAATAGCTTAAGAGCAATTATTGTAATTTTAATGAAAAAGTATATCGCAAGTAAAGATTCAAAATTGCAATGGTGGTATGAAAATATAATAGCATACGAATAGATTTAAGGTGTTACGCTTGCTGGTGGAATCCCACGATGAGGTATGCATTCCCGCGTAGATAAATATATAAACTTCCAAATGTTGGTTGAGTTAACGAACGGCTCCGTGATGTCCTCTGGTCAGATGTCGAGGTAAAAAGAAGAGAGATGGAACAGTCGCAATCCCCTTTTATAGGCAACACTGGAAGGGGATTCCAGTGCGCCTATGGGAANCTTGCTGGTGGTATCCCACGATGAGGTATGCAATCCCGCGTAGATAAATATATAAATTTCCAAATCTTGGTTGAGTTAACGAACGGCTCCGTGATGTCCTCTGGTCAGATGTCGAGGTAAAAAAGAAGAGAGATGGAATGGTCGCAATCCCCTTTTATTGGCAACACTGGAAGGGGATTCCGCTTGCAATTTGCGGACTTCCAACTACCGCAGAGATGCATGTAGTGGAAGTCGCAGGTATGCAATTAGGGATTTACGGGATGGGAAGATGACATACGGGATAGTTATCTTAAGAAAGCGCAAGTCCCTTAAACATCCTGGGCCCCTTGCACCGGTGCAAGACTGTCATGCAGTTCCGTCAAGGCTTGGATGGCGACGTCGAGTTTCTGGCACATCTCGGCCCGGGACGGCTCCTTTGGTGGTGGTGTTGGACCTTTGGCGGCTGATTGGTTGCCTGGCATGGCGCGATGTAGGAGGGTGTTGTGCGCTTGTCTGCACACCCTGCGTGACCATTGCGACGGACATCGTCGGACACTGCTGTGCGTCCTGGCCAGACAATTTGGGCAGTATCGGTGTCGTTCCACACACCGGATGCGGGCCTCAACAGGCATCGCCAGAAAGGCCAGCAATGGCGCAAAGGATGGTACCGGAAGCAGATCTGGCACTGATGCACCAGTGGATCCGGTAACAGGCGGATGGGTGACGGTAAAGATGGGGATCGCCTGTAAATAAATGGGACGTTACAATTGGTCGGGTAACTACAATTGGTCGGGTAAAACTACCATACTGGGTTTTTGCATCTGCGACTTGTATGTTATTGTCAACCTTGTGGTAGACCCTTTCGATTCTGCCTAAACGCCATTCGTTTGGGGGTACCAATTCGTTTTTGATTACAACGAAGTCGCCTATGGCCAAGTTCTTTTGCGGGAGTTTCCACTTGTTCCCTTGATGCAACTCTTTCAGACACTCGTCTTTCCATCTTTGACTGAAGTTCTGATTCAATAATTTGAGTTTTTCCCAACGATTTTGTAGTGAAAGGTTGTCGAGTTGGGGTTCTGGAGATGCAAGAAGTGAGGCACCCTGCACGAAGTGGCCAGGTGTTAGAGCTAACACCTCTTGGGGATTGTCGGAGATGGGTGAGAGAGGTCGCGAGTTCAACACTCCTTCAATACGGGCCAGTAAGGTTGCGAGCTCTTCGAAGGTGAAATGGTAACTCCCAGCAATTCGCTTAAAATGAAATTTAAAACTCTTGACGGCCGCCTCCCAGAGGCCGCCCATGTGGGGAGCGTTTGGCGGTAAGAAATGCCATTCAAAGCCGTGGAGATTATATTTGGAGCGTATATCGTCTGATGTTTCCTTAAGAAATCTCTTGAAATCATTTTAAAAGGCTCGATTGGCACCTATGAAGTTTTCCCATTATCGGAAAATACGAGTTGTGGTAGACCCCGTCGTCCGACGAAACGCGAAAATGCTGCTTGGAACGCTTTGGTGGAGAGATCTGAGCACGCCTCTAAAAGGATGGCCTTAGTCGGAAAGCAGATGAAAACGCAGACATAACCTTTCAGCAGTGGTGATTTTCGCAAGGTAGATGACTTAACATCAAAAGGACCTGCGAAGTCAATTCCGGTGTGAGTGAGTGGCAAGGAGAAGTTTGAACGCTCTGGCGGTAATGCTGCCATTATTTGTGAACGCGTATTCTGTTTGAAGATTGTACAGATTTTGCACGTTCGTATGCAATTTTTGACCTGTGATTTTAATCTGGGAATGAAATACTCTTGTCTGGCGGTTCGGATCATTAGTTGATGCTCAGCGTGCATCAGCAAGTTGTGTATAAATAGAAGAAATAGGTAGCAGAATCTGGAGGATGGTGGGATGATGAACGGATATCTCTCATTGTAAGAGAGTGACGAATTTTCAAGACGGCCATTTACTCGGACAAGTCCATTTTTTCGATAAAGGGGTTTAAAGTCAAAAGGGAACTCCTTTTGGAAATGGATTGTTTGTTAGAGAGTTTCGAGTATTCATTGGGGTAATGCCTTTCTTGGGCGAGTTTTATGAGACGAGATTTAACCCAATGAATTTCCCTTTGAGTAATTACCGTAGTTCCATGATTGGTAATCGAAGTGGACTGTATGCGAATTCGAGTGGTTCGATGAAAGAAACGAAAGATGTAGCATATTACTCTCAAGGCTTTTGACCAGGATGAGAAACGGTTTAAGAGATCTGGTTCTTCTTCTGGCGTATGAAAAGCTTCAACTTTTCGTTCTTCAAGTGGAGCAACGGTTTGACGAAATGATGTTGGCCATTGATCGGAAGGTTTCTTGAGCCAGACCGGTCCGTGCCACCAAAGGGATTGTTGAATTAAGTCCTGTGGTCTGCAGCCCCGCGTTCCTAGGTCAGCAGGATTATGTTGGGTTGATACGTGTCTCCATTTGATGTTTCCAGCGTTTGTGATGATTTGAGAGGTGCGGTTAGCTACACATACCTTCCATGCGCATGGAGGTTTTTCCAGTCACGAGAGAACTAGAAGAAGTTGATTGATAACGTTTTTGATATATTTGGACAGCAGCACTGCACCGCAAAGTTCCAGACGTGGAAGGCTTACTGTTTGTAATGGTGCGACTTTAGTCTTAGAGAAAAGTAGGTGAGATGCAATAGTATTGTCGGTCTGAGTTCTTATGTAGATGGATGCGCAGAATGCCTTCCCCGACGCATCACAGAAGCCATGAATTTGAACTATTTGATTTGGTGAAAATTGCGTCCATCTGGGTATTTGGATTTGCTCGATAGTAGGAAGATCCGAAATGAATTGGTTCCACTTTTGCAGTGAAAGTGGTTTAACGTATTCGTCCCACGCAGTGCCATCCAACCATATCTGCTGCAAGAGTATTTTTGCCTGACTAATAATACGCGCTAGCCACCCTGCGGGGTCAAAAAGTTTCGAATCCGAGGATAAAATTTGTCGTTTAGTAGCACTTGTAGTTGGTTTGATGGGCTCGGTTGAATAAGAGAATGCATCGTTTAAGGCGTTCTAACGAATGCCAAGAGTTTTGGTAGAACTAGAGGAATCAAGTTTGAGAAAATTGGAATCGAGCAAATCTTCGGTCGGGATGTGTTTGAGCAGGTCGGGGTGATTAGCTGTTATTTTTTTCAAAGGTAGACCGGCTGAGAGCAAACATTGGATAATTTGGGATTGTGCGGTAATACAAGTAGGAATATCGTGCCCGCCAGTCAGTATGTAATCGACATAAGTTTCTTTGGCTAGAATTCTCTTGGCTAAAGGGAAATAATCTTTGGCATCAGTTCCCAACTGGTGTAAGGTACGGATGGCTAAATATGGCGCACAATTTACTCCGAATGTTACGGTTTCAAGCGCGAAATCTCTAAGTTGGGTCTCGTTTTCTCTACGGAAGAGAATTCGTTGAAACTGTTGATCGTCTTCATGCAACAGAATTTGGCGGTACATTTTTTGGATGTCGCCGTTAAAGACGTATCTGTACAAACGCCAATTTAGGATAACGATCATGAGGTCTGTTTGCAAAGTGGGACCGATATGCCAAATGTCATTTAGAGAAACTCCGGACGCTGATGGTTTGGAAGTGTTAAATACCACGCGAACTTTGGTGGATTTGCTGCCGGGTTTGATGACGGAGTGATGGGGTAAATAGTAGGAGTGGTAATTACCATTTTGGTGAATTTCATCAGCAGTGATAGGTTTCATGTGGTCCATTGTCAGATATTCGTCTAAGACCCGATTATACTCCTTCTTAAGATCGGGTTTCTTATTGAGCATGTGCTCCATTCGGATCGCTTGCTTCATCGCTTGTGCACGAGACGGACCTAGAGACAGCTTAGACGGAAAAACAGATTTAAAAGGTAGACGGAGTACATAACGTCCATCACTCTGCCGATAGGTGGTGTCTTGAAACAGCTTTTCGCAATACGCATCTGCGACTGAAAGTGGATGTGGTTCGGCGACCTCCTCCATTTCCCAGAACCGCTTAAGATGCGAATTAAGGCTTTCGCTTAAATCCTCTGCAACATAAGTGTGGAAAGTGGAGCACTCGGTTGCATTTAATGGTCCACTCAAGCACCATCCAAAAATTGTATTTTGCGCGAGAAGGCTGCCAAGAACTTTGTGTTTGACTCCTTCAAGAACAATTTCAGGTATTAGGTCGCTACCTATTACCAAGTCTATCTGTGCGGGAGTATAAAAGTGTGGGTCGGCCATATTCAAACCTTTTATTTCTGNGGGTCGGCGAGGTCTAAACCTTTTATTTCTGAGAGGGTGGGTTTTTTGATTTGGGAAGTGGGTAAGAAGCTAGTCAATTTGTGGAGAACAATAGCCTTGGTATCGATGCGAATGTCATGACGTTTGGCTACGAGACGAATGTTGCAGACCCGAGTCTCATTTTCCATGATCTTTCCACCCATGCCGGTAACCGAAAAATTTTCTCGATTAGTTACTAGAACCTTTTCTGAGATGAACGTTTTTTGAGAGCCTTGATCTATTAAAGCTCTTAGCGGAAAAGTTGGCCCAAATGCTCGATGTGTACTTGGGCTGTGGGAAGCAATGTCTTTTCGTTGTTGGTTGAAAAGTCAGCTTGGATATGAGAATCATTTTCGATCGAAGAAGCAGGTGACTCCTCGCAAGAAACCTTTCCTTCAGTGATGTCGGGTTTGAATGGAGGTAGGTGCAGCTGATTGGGTATGCAACAAGGTTGTTGTATTTGGATTTGGTTTAGGTTTCTGATTCCTTACTGGTGCTTTGGGAATCGGTTTGTTGGTGGAGGGGGATGTAACATTGTATGATGACTTTTTTTGCAATGATAACATCGGAAGACACTTGACCAACTGCTCAGAATGTGATTGTAAGCTAAACAATTAGAACAATAGCCGTTTTGTTCTAATTGCTAGGTTCGCTCAGGGATGTTTAGTTTACGAAATTCAGGACAAGATTTCAATGCATAATTCTCGAGGCATAGTTTGCATTTGAACGAAATGTGTTCTTCGGTGATGTTTTTTGAGGAAGAGAACTCCGTGCTTTGGTAGATTTGTAATAATCAAACGCTCAACCACTTCGTACCGACTGGTCAGGAACTCATCCATTTGGGACCAGTTGGGTAAGTCCTTCCTAGATTTTAGGGATTGCTCCCAGAGGGAGAGGGTTTCCTCTGGAAGTTTGGTGGAGCAAAGATAGAAAAGAATAGGGTCCCAGTCGGAAACGGAAACACTTTGCGCTTTCAGGCACGAAAGGCAATCATTAATGGTGCTTTGGATTTTCTGAATGCCTTCGATGTTTTCAGATGAAACGGGAGAAATGTTAAAAAGTGTCTTCAACTGTTTGTCGATTAAAATTCTTTTATTTTCGAAACGGGCTCTTAAAGCTTCCCATGCTAGAGAAAAGTTTTCATCGCACAAGGTATAANAGTCTCATTTTCCATGATCTTTCCACCCATGCCGGTAACCGAAAAATTTTCTCGATTAGTTACTAGAACCTTTTCTGAGATGAACGTTTTTTGAGAGCCTTGATCTATTAAAGCTCTTAGCGGAAAAGTTGGCCCAAATGCTCGATGTGTACTTGGGCTGTGGGAAGCAATGTCTTTTCGTTGTTGGTTGAAAAGTCAGCTTGGATATGAGAATCATTTTCGATCGAAGAAGCAGGTGACTCCTCGCAAGAAACCTTTCCTTCAGTGATGTCGGGTTTGAATGGAGGTAGGTGCAGCTGATTGGGTATGCAACAAGGTTGTTGTATTTGGATTTGGTTTAGGTTTCTGATTCCTTACTGGTGCTTTGGGAATCGGTTTGTTGGTGGAGGGGGATGTAACATTGTATGATGACTTTTTTTGCAATGATAACATCGGAAGACACTTGACCAACTGCTCAGAATGTGATTGTAAGCTAAACAATTAGAACAATAGCCGTTTTGTTCTAATTGCTAGGTTCGCTCAGGGATGTTTAGTTTACGAAATTCAGGACAAGATTTCAATGCATAATTCTCGAGGCATAGTTTGCATTTGAACGAAATGTGTTCTTCGGTGATGTTTTTTGAGGAAGAGAACTCCGTGCTTTGGTAGATTTGTAATAATCAAACGCTCAACCACTTCGTACCGACTGGTCAGGAACTCATCCATTTGGGACCAGTTGGGTAAGTCCTTCCTAGATTTTAGGGATTGCTCCCAGAGGGAGAGGGTTTCCTCTGGAAGTTTGGTGGAGCAAAGATAGAAAAGAATAGGGTCCCAGTCGGAAACGGAAACACTTTGCGCTTTCAGGCACGAAAGGCAATCATTAATGGTGCTTTGGATTTTCTGAATGCCTTCGATGTTTTCAGATGAAACGGGAGAAATGTTAAAAAGTGTCTTCAACTGTTTGTCGATTAAAATTCTTTTATTTTCGAAACGGGCTCTTAAAGCTTCCCATGCTAGAGAAAAGTTTTCATCGCACAAGGTATAATGTTTAACTATAGCGCCAGCTTTTCCCTTAGTTTTGTTTCGCAAATGGTAAAGTTTCTGAGTGGGTGTTAACTTGGGGTGGTTGAGATATACGGCCGTGAATATATCACGGAAAGATGACCAATCCTCATAGCTACCATAGAATGTTTGGGTATCACACGGAGGTACTTTTATACATGGTATCGAATTATCGATGAAAGCCATCGACGGGCGGGAAGTGGAATTTTTGTCGGTTGAGCTGCCCTGGAAAAGCTAGGATATGGGATTTGCAAATATAGAAACTATCGGTGCACAGTTGAAACTTGGCATGGGCCTCCTCTTTAAATTCGGCAGAAATGGCAGTCTCTTCGGCAAGGCAGACCTTTTCATAGGAAAGTCTCAACACGTCCCAACGGGAATTAAGGATTTGCAACTTTACATCGAGTAGAGAATCGGTATGATCTTCCGGATCTTCTTTTTCGAAGTTGGTGCAGAAATTCACAACATTGTTAGAATCGAAAATAAACTTCGACATTAATGCGGAAGCTACCGACATACTGGATCTTGAATAGGGCTATTAAAATAGGGATTGTGAAGAGATTGCTTCTTTAAATTTACAGCGGAAGAATTCGGCAACTTTCGAGAAACCGGTTAAAATTCAACACAATAGTCGTACAAGATGAGTTTATTCGCAACGAATTTGGTACGCCGATTACGGGAAAAATATGTAACAATTTGATTTTCTTCCCATATGCACTTTTATTTCTCAATGGGCCGCTTAGCCTTGGTGGTTTATGGGGAATGCACACGAGCCATTTCATCCATACACTTTTTAATGGAAATGGTAATCAATTCAAACACTTTTATTTGACAATGGCATAAAACATCAGATAAATTTTATGGTTACACCAATTTGCTCTCGTATATGTACAGGCGTATGCGCATAGGTATGTACATATGTCCACGAAATAAAAATGTCACTGAACCCAATTGTAGGTTTTATGTTTACTTGGGGCTTTTTTTATACTGGGGTGATTGGTATAGAACAGTAAGGGATTAGCACACACTTTGGC
Organism: Rhagoletis zephyria; assembly: GCF_001687245.7. NCBI lineage: Eukaryota > Metazoa > Arthropoda > Insecta > Diptera > Tephritidae > Rhagoletis > Rhagoletis zephyria. The sequence continues at coordinate 101,278 of NW_016157634.1, read as the reverse complement.
AAAATTATGGAGAGTTATAATATATCAGCCGCAAGCTGAGATTTTTATTTGCCTGAATAATTCTGTACCTATTGGGTACAAGTCGCGAGTTCTTGTAGGATTTCCTACTGGGCTAGCACACTTGTCTACAGAGTTGCACCTTTATATGTACATACATATGCATGGAAATTCTTATTATAATTGCAAACAGGAGAAATGAAGTATTAGGCAGAACGCCGACGCAACTGGCGTTGATTTTTTTTATGTATTTGTATGTATGTACTTATGTACATATGCATAAAACACAAGACCGAAAGTGAAACGATGATCGCTGCAGGTTCCGGCTCAGGCAGCAAAGCAAATATTTTGCAGTTGGAATAGAGCTAGGAATGGAAAACGAGCAACCATGCATACATACGCATGTGCATATATATGCTTATGTACGTATGTATGGAAGCTATAGTGAAAAATAACGAGTGAAAATTGTATGCAAAGTAGCGAGTAGAACTATGTATGTACATATATAACTGCGTATATATATTCTAAGAAACCGTTTTTCGGTAACGGTGAATATNGAGCAAATATTTTGCAGTTGGAATAGAGCTAGGAATGGAAAACGAGCAACCATGCATACATACGCATGTGCATATATATGCTTATGTACGTACATATGTATGGAAGCTATAGTGAAAAATAACGAGTGAAAATTGTATGCAAAGTAGCGAGTAGAACTATGTATGTACATATATAACTGCGTATATATATTCTAAGAAACCGTTTTTCGGTAACGGTGAATATTTTACCGAAGTGTTCCGTTGATATATATGAAAATTTTATGATGAGTATATGGCTGCAATTTAGTTTGGCATCCCCGGAGTTCCGCATTAAGGTAGCTATGGAACGATAGAGGGAGTTCTCCTGATTGCAAATATATATAGTTTTAGCCGCAGCAGGTTTCTAGTTTTTAAGTTATTTGTTGTTAAAGTTTATAAATTGAACTAACCTCTCGGCGCTATTTCACACAATAAACACTTTATTTATGTGCACACTTCGGCAAAATAGTTGCATTAAAACCCCGGCCTGAGGTTTCCACTTTAATATACAATTCTTAATTAATTAATTAAGTAAAACGCGTTTATAAATATCTTCACAAACGTTTGCACATTTCACAAACAAGCAGAAATAACAATGGCTGACAGTAACACAAAATGTATGCTACCATACGTTAAAAAAATACACAAATAAGTGCGTATAATTAGGAAGTATAAGTGTACATATATTGCTCTTATTAAAAATAATAATATTAGGATCGATAGGGGTCTTACTCCTGATCATAACGGTATTATTTTTTTCGGGTGGAAATAATATTTACTGGTGTTATTGTAGTTCAAATTACACAAATGTAGAAAACGTAATCGTTAATTTGATAAATAAACCGCGCGATTTTTTATTAAAAATTTTCGCCTGCGGCGCTTTTTCCATAAAAATCAATACTTCGATAAATAATGAAAATTTTTAATAAAAAATCGGTTCTGTATTCACAATGTGCGTATACATATATAAGTGCGTGATAATTATTAAAACTTACTTAATTTACTAAAAATACATCATAAATGTAAAAAGTATGTTTACATTTCATCGTGCGGGGTTTTATTGCAACTATTTTGCCGAAGTGTCTACATAAATATAGTGTTTATTGTGTGAAATAGCGCCGAGAGGTTAGTTCAATTTACAAACTTTAACAACAAATAACTTAAAAACTATAAGCCTCCTGCGGCTAAAAGTATATATATTTGCAATCAGGAGAACTCCCCCTACCCCCCCATAGCCACCTTTTTTTGTACGCGAGGGATGCCAAACTAAAATTTTCCCGAGTATATTTATATGTATATATGTAAATGTGTCCCTAGGTATAAATGTACATACATATGTATAATTGGCATGCAACTTACTCCCTTTTCTGGGTACTTCTCATTTTTATCTGGTTCAAAAAGCCAGCTGAGGGCGCTTTTAGCTTTGTAGCCGTTCAACGGTGGGCGCCTGCTAACTTGGCGTGCGATGGAAACGGGTTCCGCGTTGGGCGCAACGCACGAGATAGTGAGAAAAAACGGATCCGTAGGGCTCCAATAGCCAAAGTGTATGGAACTCGGTGCCGCAAGCACTTCCCGAAACTAAATTGCAAGGCTTTTCGCAATTGGGCTTTTTCACGACACTTTTAGCTGCGCAACAAACACTTAGTTTTAAATGAAACTTGCCGTGATTTTTAGGCTAAGCACTTAGCACAATTTTAAAGTTCACTAGCACAAATCGTGTTTTAAATTCCCGCGTTGCAGCGATTGAAAATTTAGTGGGCTGTTTTTTGCTGCTGCCGATTCGCTGAAAAGTTGAAAGTTAATTGTGGGAAGATGAAAGAGATGTGAGAAAATGACAGCTGCCGTTCAGAGTTGAGCAGCGTAATTTCTATTGTCGGAATGGTTGCGTTGCCACTGTTTCAAATTTGGTTCGCAAGGACCATGTTGAGAAATTACGAGAATGCGATGTAGTTTTTCAATGTAATATATTAATTCAACTTTTCTTTGGCTTATGATGATGATGACGAATTAATTTCTTATGTCGCGCAAATATGAAGAATGTACATAGATTAAATAGTAAACGATAGCTTAAGAGCAATTATTGTAATTTTAATGAAAAAGTATATCGCAAGTAAAGATTCAAAATTGCAATGGTGGTATGAAAATAAAATAGGATACGAATAGATTTAAGGTGTTACGCTTGCTGGTGGTATCCCACGATGAGGTATGCACTCCCGCGTAGATAAATACATAAATTTCCAAATGTTGGTTGAGTTAGCGAACGGCTCCGTGATGTCCTCTGGTCAGATGTCGAGGTAAAAAAGAAAAGAGATGGAATGGTCGCAATCCCCTTTTATAGGCAACATTGGAAGGGGATTCCGCTTGCAATTTGCGGACTTCCAACTACCGCAGGGATGCAGGTAGTGGAAGTCGCAGGGATGCAATTAGGGATTTACGGGATGGGAAGATGACATACGGGATAGCTATGTTAAGGGAGCGCAAGTCCCTTAAACGCATATGAATGGTAGGTGTTTGTAGGAGGGTATATATAAACGAGTTTGAGAAAGGGGGCGTGGCATATCCCATAGGCGTGGAATTTTTATCAGCTATAACTTCGGAGCCATAAGCGCACCTAACTTGAAATTTGGTATGCAGACATATCAATGGTAGGTGCTTATACGACGGCATATAAAAACGAGTTTGTAAAAAGGAGCGTGGCATATCCCATAGGCGTGGAATTTTTTATCAGCCATAACTTCGCGCCATAAGCCCCACGAACTTTAAATTTGGTATGCAGACATATCAATGGTAGGTGTTTGTAGGGGGGTATATATAAACGAGTTTGAGATAGGGGGCGTAGCATATCCCACAGGCGCGGAATTTTTTATAAGCTATAACTTCGGAACCACAAGTCACACGAACTTGAAATTTGGTATGCAGACATATCAGTGGTAGGTGCTTATGTGAGGGTAAAAATGTATAAACGAGTTTGTTAAAGGGGGCGTGGCACATTCCATAGGCGTGGAATTTTTATCAGCTATAACTTCGGAACCACAAGTCACACGAACTTGAAATTGCGTATGTAGACATATCAATGTTAGGTGATTATACGAGAGTATATATAAACGAGTTTGTGAAAGGGGGTGTCGCACATCCCATAGGCGTGAAATTTTTTATCAGCTATAACTTCGGAACCGTAAGTCCCACGAACTTGAAATTTGGTATGCAGACTTTTCAATGGTAGGTGCTTATAGGAGGGTATATATAAACGAGTTTGTAAAAGGGGGGCGTGGCACATCCCATAGGCGTGGAATTTTTTATCAACTATATTTTCGGAACTACATGTCACACGAACTTGAAATTTGGTATGCAGACATATCAATGGTAGGTGATTATACGAGGGAAGATATAAACGGGTTTGTGAAAGGGGCGTCGCACATCCCATAGGCGTGGAATTTTTTATCAGCCATAACTTGGGAACCATAATTCTCACGAACTTTAATTTTGGTATGCAGACATTTCAATGGCAGGTGCTTATAGGAGGGTATATATAAATGAGTTTGTAAAACGGGGCGTGGCATATCCCATAAGCATGCAATTTTTTATCAGCTATAACTACGGAACTTTAAGTCCCACGAACTTGAAATTTGGTATGCAGACATATCAATGGTAGGTACTTATAGAAGGGTGCGTATAAACGAGTTTGTAAAAGGAGGCGGGGCACATCCCATTGGCGTGTAATTTTTTATCAGCCATAACTTCGGAACCATAAGTCCCACGAACTTGAAATATGGTATGCAGACATATCAATGGAATTTTTTATCAGCTATAACTTCGGAATCGTAAGTCACACGAACTTAAAATTTGGTATGCGGACATATCAGTGGTAGGTGCTTACATGAGGCTATATATAAATGAGTTTATGAAAGGGGCGTGGCACATCCCATAGGAGTGGAATTTTTATCAGCTATAACTTCGGAACCACAAGTCACACGAACTTGAAATTTGGTATGCAGACATATCAGTGGTTGGTGCTGATAGGAGGGTATATATAAACAAGTTTGTAAAAGGGGGGCGTGGCTCATCCCATAGGCGGGAATTTTTTATCCGCCAATACCTCCGAACCATAAGTCCCACGAACTTTAAATTTTATATGCAGACATTTCAATGGTAGGTGCTTTTAGGAGGGTATATATAAGCGAGTTTGTAAAAGGGGGCGTATCATATCCCATAGGCGTGGAATTTTTTATCAGCTATAACTTCGGAACCGTAAGTCCCCGAATTTGAAATTTGGTATGCAGACATTTCAATGGTAGGTGCTTATAGGAGGGTATATATAAATGAGTATGTAAAAGGGGGGCGTGGCACATCCCATAGGCATGGAATTTTTTATCAGCTATAATGTCGGAACCAAAAGTCACACGAACTTGAGATTTTGTATGCAGACATAACAATGGTAGGTGATTATACGAGGGTAGATATAAACGAGTTTGTGGAAGGGGGCTAGCCATAACTTCGGAACCATAAGTCCCACGAACTTTAAATTTGGTATGCAGACATTTCAATGGCAGGAACTTATAGGAGGGTATATAAATGAGTTTGTAAAACGGGGCGTGGCATATCCCATAGGCGTGGAATTTTTTATCAGTTATAACTTCGGAACCGTAAGTCCCACGAACTTTAAATTTGGTATGCAGACATATCAATGGTAGGTACTTATAGAAGGGTGCGTATGAACGAGTTTGTAAAAGGAGGCGTGGTACATCCCATAGGCGTGGAATTTTTTATCAACCATAACTTCGGAACCATAAGTGCCACGAACTTGAAATTTGGTATGCAGACATATCAATGGTAGATGATTATACGAGGGTATATATAAACGAGTTTGTGAAAGCGAGCGTCGCACATCCCATAGGCGTGGAATATTTTATCAGCTATAACTTCCAAACCATAAGTCCTATGAACTTTAAATTTGGTACGCAGACATTTCAATGGCAGGTGCTTATACGAGGGTATATATAAACAAGTTTGTAAAACGGGGCGTGGCACATCCCATAGGCGTGGAATTTTTTATCAGGTATAACCTCGGAACCATAAGTCGCACGAACTTGGAATTCGGTATGTAGGTATAGCTATGGTAGGTGTTTATAAAAAGATAAATATAAATGAGTTTGTAAAAGATGGCGTGGCAAACCTTATAGGCGTGGACATTTTTATCAGCTATAACCTTAAAACCATAAGTCACATGAAATTTATATTTGGGTATATATAAACGAGTTTGTAGTAGGTGATTATACGAGGGTATATATAAACGAGATTGTAAAAGGGGCGTGGCACACCCCATAGGTGTGGAGTTTTTTATCAGCTATAAATTCGGAACCACAAGTCACACGAACTTGAAATTTGGTATGCAGACATATCAATGGTAGATGATTATACGAGGGTATATATAAACGAGTTTGTGAAAGCGAGCGTCGCACATCCCATAGGCGTGGAATATTTTATCAGCTATAACTTCGAAACCATAAGTCCTACGAACTTTAAATTTGGTATGCAGAGATATCAATGGTGGGTGCTTATACGAGGGTATATATAAACGAGTTTGTAAAAGGGGGCGTGGCACATTCCATAGGCGTGGAATTTTTTATCAGCTATAACTTCGGAACCATAAGTCACACGAACTTATATCAATGGTAGGTGCTTATACGAGGGTTTATATGTATAAACGAGTTTGTGAAAGAGGGTGTGGCATATTCCATATTCGTTGAAATTTTTATCAGCTATAACTTCGGAACCATATGTCGCATCAACTTGAAATTTGGTATGCAGTCATATACATATTTGGTAGGTGCTTATAATAAGGTCTATATAAAAGAGTTTATAAAATGGGGCGTGGCGCATCCCTTAGGCATGGGGTTTTTACCATCTATAACTTTGCAAACATAAGTCCCTCGAACTTGAAATTTAATATGCAGACATATCAATGGTGGGTACTTATATGAGGGTATATATAAACGAATTCGTAAAAAGGGCGTGGGACATCCCATAGGCGTGGGATTTTTTATCAGGTATAACTTCGGAACCATATGTTGAACTTGAAACTTGGTGTGCGGGTATAGCTATGGTAGGTGCTTATATGAAGATAAATATAAATGAGTTTGTAAAAGATGGCGTGGCAAATCCAATAGGCGTGGAAAATTGTTATCACCTTTAACTTCAAAACCATAAGTCACGTGAAATTTAAATTTGGTATGCAGACATTTCAATGGCAGGTACTTATAGGAGGGTATATATAAATGAGTTTGTAAAACGGGGCGTGGCATATCCCATAGGCGTGGAATTTTTTATCAGCTATAACTTCGGAACCGTAAGTCCCACGAACTTTAAATTTGGTATGCAGACATATCAATGGTAGATACTTATAGAAGGGTCCGTATGAACGAGTTTGTAAAAGGAGGCGTGGCACATCCCATGGCGTGGAATTTTTTATCAACCATAACTTCGGAACCACAAGTCCCACGAACTTGAAATTTGGTATGCAGACATATCAATGGTAGGTGCTTATAGGAGAAAATATACCAACGAGTTTGTAAAATGGGCGCATCCCATAGGCGTGGATTTTTTACCATCTAAAACTTCGGAGCAATAGGTCCCTCGAACTTGAAATTTAATATGCAGACACATCAATGGTAGGTACTTATATGAGGGTATATATAAACGAGCTTGTAAAAGGGGGCGTGGGACATCCCATAGGCTTGAAATTTGGTGTGCAGACATATCAATGGTAGGTGATTATACGAGGGTATATATAAACGAGATTGTAAAAGGAGCGTGGCACACCCCATAGGTGTGGAATTTTTTAGCAGCTATAAATTCGGAACCACAAGTCACACGAACTTGAAATTTGGTATGCAGACATATCAATGGTAGATGATTATACGAGGGTATATATAAACGAGTTTGTGAAAGGGAGCGTGGCACATCCCAGAGGCGTGGAGTTTTTTATCAGCTATAACCTCGAAACCATAAGTCCTACGAACTTTAAATTTGGTATGCAGACATTTCAATGACAGGTGCTTATAGGAGGGTAGATATAAATGAGTTTGTAAAAGGGGCGTGGCACATCCCATAGGCGTGGAATTTTTTATCAGCTATAACTTCGGAAACATAAGTCACACGAACTTGAAATTTGGTATGCGACATATCAGTGGTAGGTGCTTATACGAGGGTATATATAAACAAGTTTGTAAAAGTGGGCGTGGCACATCCCATAGGCGTGGAATTTTTTATCAGCTATAACTTCGGAAACATAAGTCACACGAACTTGAAATTTGGTATGCGACATATCAGTGGTAGGTGCTTATACGAGGGTATATATAAACAAGTTTGTAAAAGTGGGCGTGGCACATCCCATAGGCGTGGAATTTTTTATCAGCTATAACTTCGGAAACATAAGTCACACGAACTTGAAATTTGGTATGCGACATATCAGTGGTAGGTGCTTATACGAGGGTATATATAAACAAGTTTGTAAAAGTGGGCGTGGCACATCCCATAGGCGTGGAATTTTTTATCAGCTATAACTTCGGAACCATAAGTCATATATATGTTTTTATCAGGTATAACCTCGGAACCATAAATCGCACGAACTTGAAATTCGGTATGTAGGTATAGCTATGGTAGGTGTTTATAAAAAGATAAATATAAATGAGTTTGTAAAAGATGGCGTGGCAAACCTTATAGTCGTGGACATTTTTATCGGCTATAACTTTAAAACCATAAGTCACATGAAATTTATATTCGGTATGCAGACATATCAATGGTGGGAGCTTATACGAGAGTATGTATAAACGAGTTTGTAAAAGGGGGCGTGGCACATCCCATAGGCGTGGAATTTTTTATCAGCTATACCTTCGGAACCATAAGTCACACGAACTTGATATTTGGTATGCAGACATATCAATGGTAGGTGTTTGTAGGAGGTTATATAAAAACGAGTTTGATAAGGGTGCGTGGCATATCCCATACGCGGGGATTTTTTTATAAGCTATAACTTCGGAGCCATTTTCACATCTACTTGAAATTTGGTATGCAGTCATATACATATTTGGTAGGTGCTTATAATAAGGTCTATATAAAAATACTATATATTTGTGGAAGTATGTATGTATGTATGTGCCACTAACTAGAAATTTGGTATGCAGACATAACAATGGTAGGTGATTATACGAGGGTATATGTATATAAACGAGTTTGTGAAAGGGAGCGGCGCACATCCCATAGGCGTGGATTTTTTTTATCATCTATAACTTCGGAACCATAAGTCTCTCGAACTTGAAATTTAATATGCAGACATATCAATGGTAGGTGCTTATACGAGGGTATATATAAACGAGTTTGTAAAAGGGGGCGTGGCACATCCCATAGGCGTGGATTATTTTATCAGCTATAACTTCGGAACCATAAGCCCCATGAACGTGAAATTTGGTACGAAGACATATCAATAGTAGGTGCTTATATGAGGGTTTATATAAATGAGTTTGTTAAAGGGGGCGTGGCGCATCCTATAGGCGTGCAACCCTTTATCAGCTATAACTTCGGAACTACAAGTCCCACGAACTTGAAATTTGGTATGAAGACATATCAATGTTAGGTGTTTATAGGAGGGTATATATAATCGAGTTTGTGAGAGGGGGCGTGGCATATCCCATATTCGTTGAAATGTTTTTCAGCTATAACTTCGGAAATACAAGTCCCACGAACTTGAAATTTGGTATGCAGACATATCAATGGTAGGTGTTTGTAGGAGGGTATATATAATCGAGTTTGTGAGAGGGGGCGTGGCATATCCCATATTCGTTGAAATGTTTTTCAGCTATAACTTCGGAACCATATGTCGCATCAACTTTAAATTTGGTTTTATCAGCCATAACTTCGCATCATAAGCCCCACGAACTTGAAATTTGGTATGCAGACATATCAATGGTAGGTGTTTGTAATTATACGAGGGTATATGTATATAAACGAGTGTGTGAAAGGGAGCGGCGCACATCCCATAAGCGTGGAATTTTTTATCAGCCATAACTTCGGAACCATAAGTCCTACGAACTTTAAATTTGGTATGCAGACATTTCAATGGCAGCTGCTTATAGGAGGTTATATATAAACGAGTTTTAAACGAGGCGTGGCACATCCCATAGGCGTAGAATTTTTTATCAACTATAACTTCGGAACCACAAGTCACACGAACTTGAAATTTGGTATGCAGACATATCAATGGTAGGTGATTATATGAGGGTAGATATAAACGAGTTTGTGAAAGGGGGCGTCGCCCATTCCATAGGCGTGGAATTTTTTATCAGCCATAACTTCGGAACCATAAGTCCCACGAGCTTTAAATTTGGTATGCAAACATTTCAATGGCAGGTGCTTATAGGAGGGTATATATAAATGAGTTTGTAAAACGGAGCGTGGCATATCCCATAGGCGTGGAAATTTATATCAGCTATAACTTCGGAACCATATGTCACATCAACTTGAAATTTGGTATGCAGTCATATACATATTTGGTAGGTGCTTATAATAAGGTCTATGTAAATCTACTATATATTTGTGGAAGTATGTATGTATGTATGTATGTGCCACGTTGCAGCCCAAACGAACGGACAGAATCGAACAAAATTTTGACAGAGTATTGCCATGACTCCTGGGCCTATAAAAGGGTGAAAAAAGTTGGGATGCTACAAGGGGGCGGGGTACCTCCCATAGGCTTGAAATTTTTAATCAGCCATAACTTCGGAACCATAAGTCACATGACCTTGAAATTTGGTATACAGACATATAAATGGTAGGTGCTTATAAAAGGGTATATATAAATGAGTTAGTAGAAGGGGCGTGGCACATCCCAAAGGCGTGGAATTTTTTATCAGCTATAACTTCGGAATCTTAAGTCACACGAACTTGAAATTTGGTATGCAGACATATCAACGGGAGCTGCTTATAGGAGGGTATGTATAAAGGAGTTTGTAAAAGGGGGCGTGGCATATCCCATAGGCGTGGAATTTTTTATCAGCTATAACTTCGAACCTTAAGTCACGCGAACTTGAAATTTGGTATGCAGACATATCAATGGTAGCTGCTTATAGGAGGGTATATATAAAGGAGTTTGTAAAAGGGGGCGTGGCATATCCCATAGGCGTGAAATTTTTTATCAGCTATATCTTCCGAACCATAAGTCCCCCGAACTTGAAATTTGGTGTGCAGACATTTTGATGGTAGGTGCTCATAGGAGGGTATATATAAAGGAGTTTGTTAAAGGGGGCGTGGCACATCCCATAGACGTGGAATTTTTTATCAGCTTTATCTTCGGAGCTATAGGTCCCACGAACTTGAAATTTGAATGCAGACATATCAATGGTGTGTTTTATAGTAGGGTATATATAAACGAGTGGGAATTTTTTATCAGCTATATCTTCGGAACCATAAGTCCCACGAAATTGGAATTTGATATGCAGGCATATCAGTGGTAGGTTCCTATAGGAGGGAATATATAAACGAGTTTGCAAAAGGGGGCGTGGCACATCTCATAGGCGTTGAATTTTTTATCAACTATAACTTCGGAACCATAAGTCACACGAACTTGAAATTTAGTATGCACACATCTTAATGGTAGGTGCTTATAGGAGGGAATAAATAAGCGAGTTTGTAAAAGGGGGCGTGGCACATCTCATAGGCGTGAAATATTTTGTCAGCTATAACTTCGGAAAAATATGCCACATGAAATTAAAAATTGGTACTCAGACTTATCTATGGTAGGTGCTTATATTAGGCACAGAAGCGTGGAATTTTTATTCAGCTATAAGTTCGGAACCATAAGTCCCAAGAACTTGATATTTGGTATGCGGGCATGTCTATGGTAGGCG
>NW_016157634.1:76900-89780 GCF_001687245.7 Rhagoletis zephyria | reverse complement strand
AAGTCACACGAACTTGAAATTTGGTATGCAGACATATCAGTGGTAGGTGATCATACGAGTGTATATATAAACGCGATTGTAAAAGGGGCGTGGCACATCACATAGGTGTGGAATTTTTATCTGCTATATCTTCGGAACCACAAATCACACGAACTTGAAATTTGGTATGCAGACATATCAATGGTAGGTGTTTGTAGAAGGGTATATATAAACGAGTTTAAGAAAGGGGGCGTGGCATATCCCATACTCGTGTAATTTTTTATAAGCTGTAACTTCGGAACCATAAGTCACACGAACTTGAAATTTGGTATGCAGACATATCAGTGGTAGGTGATCATACGAGTGTATATATAAACGCGATTGTAAAAGGGGCGTGGCACATCACATAGGTGTGGAATTTTTATCTGCTATATCTTCGGAACCACAAATCACACGAACTTGAAATTTGGTATGCAGACATATCAATGGTAGGTGATTATACGAGGGTATATGTATATAAACGAGTGTGTGAAAGGGAGCGGCGCACATCCCATAAGCGTGGAATTTTTTATCAGCCATAACTTCGGAACCATAAGTCACACGAACTTGAAATTTGGTATGCAGACATATCAATGGTAGGTGATTATACGAGGGTATATGTATATAAACGAGTGTGTGAAAGGGAGCGGCGCACATCCCATAAGCGTGGAATTTTTTATCAGCCATAACTTCGGAACCATAAGTCCTACGAACTTTAAATTTGGTATGCAGACATTTCAATGGCAGCTGCTTATAGGAGGTTATATATAAACGAGTTTGTAAACGAGGCGTGGCACATCCCATAGGCGTAGAATTTTTTATCAACTATAACTTCGGAACCACAAGTCACACGAACTTGAAATTTGGTATGCAGACATATCAATGGTAGGTGATTATATGAGGGTAGATATAAACGAGTTTGTGAAAGGGGGCGTCGCCCATTCCATAGGCGTGGAATTTTTTATCAGCCATAACTTCGGAACCATAAGTCCCACGAGCTTTAAATTTGGTATGCAAACATTTCAATGGCAGGTGCTTATAGGAGGGTATATATAAATGAGTTTGTAAAACGGAGCGTGGCATATCCCATAGGCGTGGAAATTTATATCAGCTATAACTTCGGAACCATATGTCACATCAACTTGAAATTTGGTATGCAGTCATATACATATTTGGTAGGTGCTTATAATAAGGTCTATGTAAATCTACTATATATTTGTGGAAGTATGTATGTATGTATGTATGTGCCACGTTGCAGCCCAAACGAACGGACAGAATCGAACAAAATTTTGACAGAGTATTGCCATGACTCCTGGGCCTATAAAAGGGTGAAAAAAGTTGGGATGCTACAAGGGGGCGGGGTACCTCCCATAGGCTTGAAATTTTTAATCAGCCATAACTTCGGAACCATATGTCACATCAACTTGAAATTTGGTATGCAGTCATATACATATTTGGTAGGTGCTTATAATAAGGTCTATGTAAATCTACTATATATTTGTGGAAGTATGTATGTATGTATGTATGTGCCACGTTGCAGCCCAAACGAACGGACAGAATCGAACAAAATTTTGACAGAGTATTGCCATGACTCCTGGGCCTATAAAAGGGTGAAAAAAGTTGGGATGCTACAAGGGGGCGGGGTACCTCCCATAGGCTTGAAATTTTTAATCAGCCATAACTTCGGAACCATAAGTCACATGACCTTGAAATTTGGTATACAGACATATAAATGGTAGGTGCTTATAAGAGGGTATATATAAATGAGTTAGTAGAAGGGGCGTGGCACATCCCAAAGGCGTGGAATTTTTTATCAGCTATAACTTCGGAATCTTAAGTCACACGAACTTGAAATTTGGTATACAGACATATAAATGGTAGGTGCTTATAAGAGGGTATATATAAATGAGTTAGTAGAAGGGGCGTGGCACATCCCAAAGGCATGGAATTTTTTATCAGCTATAACTTCGGAATCTTAAGTCACACGAACTTGAAATTTGGTATGCAGACATATCAATGGTAGCTGCTTATAGGAGGGTATATATAAAGGAGTTTGTAAAAGGGGGCGTGGCATATCCCATAGGCGTGGAATTTTTTATCAGCTATAACTTCGAACCTTAAGTCACGCGAACTTGAAATTTGGTATGCAGACATATCAATGGTAGCTGCTTATAGGAGGGTATATATAAAGGAGTTTGTAAAAGGGGGCGTGGCATATCCCATAGGCGTGGAATTTTTTATCAGCTATAACTTCGAACCTTAAGTCACGCGAACTTGAAATTTGGTATGCAGACATATCAATGGTAGCTGCTTATAGGAGGGTATATATAAAGGAGTTTGTAAAAGGGGGCGTGGCATATCCCATAGGCGTGGAATTTTTTATCAGCTATAACTTCGAACCTTAAGTCACGCGAACTTGAAATTTGGTATGCAGACATATCAATGGTAGCTGCTTATAGGAGGGTATATATAAAGGAGTTTGTAAAAGGGGGCGTGGCATATCCCATAGGCGTGGAATTTTTTATCAGCTATAACTTCGAACCTTAAGTCACGCGAACTTGAAATTTGGTATGCAGACATATCAATGGTAGCTGCTTATAGGAGGGTATATATAAAGGAGTTTGTAAAAGGGGGCGTGGCATATCCCATAGGCGTGGAATTTTTTATCAGCTATAACTTCGAACCTTAAGTCACGCGAACTTGAAATTTGGTATGCAGACATATCAATGGTAGCTGCTTATAGGAGGGTATATATAAAGGAGTTTGTAAAAGGGGGCGTGGCATATCCCATAGGCGTGAAATTTTTTATCAGCTATATCTTCCGAACCATAAGTCCCCCGAACTTGAAATTTGGTGTGCAGACATTTTGATGGTAGGTGCTCATAGGAGGGTATATATAAAGGAGTTTGTTAAAGGGGGCGTGGCACATCCCATAGACGTGGAATTTTTTATCAGCTTTATCTTCGGAGCTATAGGTCCCACGAACTTGAAATTTGAATGCAGACATATCAATGGTGTGTTTTATAGTAGGGTATATATAAACGAGTGGGAATTTTTTATCAGCTATATCTTCGGAACCATAAGTCCCACGAAATTGGAATTTGATATGCAGGCATATCAGTGGTAGGTTCCTATAGGAGGGAATATATAAACGAGTTTGCAAAAGGGGGCGTGGCACATCTCATAGGCGTTGAATTTTTTATCAACTATAACTTCGGAACCATAAGTCACACGAACTTGAAATTTAGTATGCACACATCTTAATGGTAGGTGCTTATAGGAGGGAATAAATAAGCGAGTTTGTAAAAGGGGGCGTGGCACATCTCATAGGCGTTGAATTTTTTATCAACTATAACTTCGGAACCATAAGTCACTCGAACTTGAAATTTAGTATGCACACATCTTAATGGTAGGTGCTTATAGGAGGGAATAAATAAGCGAGTTTGTAAAAGGGGGCGTGGCACATCTCATAGGCGTTGAATTTTTTATCAACTATAACTTCGGAACCATAAGTCACTCGAACTTGAAATTTAGTATGCACACATCTTAATGGTAGGTGCTTATAGGAGGGAATAAATAAGCGAGTTTGTAAAAGGGGGCGTGGCACATCTCATAGGCGTTGAATTTTTTTATCAGCTATAACTTCGGAACCAAAAGTCACACGAATTTGGAATTTGGTAAGCAGACATACCAAGGGTAGGTGCTTATAGGAGGGAATAAATAAGCGAGTTTGTAAAAGGGGGCGTGGCACATCTCATAGGCGTTGAATTTTTTTATCAGCTATAACTTCGGAACCAAAAGTCACACGAATTTGGAATTTGGTAAGCAGACATACCAAGGGTAGGTGCTTATAGGAGGGTATATACAAACGGGTTTGTGAAAGGGGGCGTAGCACATCCCATAGGCGTCGAATTTTTTATCAGCTATATCTGCGGAACCATAAGTCCCAAGAACTTGAAATTTGATATGCAGACATACCAATGGCAGATGCTTATAGAAGGGTATATATAAACGANATATCTGCGGAACCATAAGTCCCACGAACTTGAAATTTGATATGCAGACATACCAATGGCAGATGCTTATAGAAGGGTATATATAAACGAGTTTGTAAAAAGGGCGTGGCACATCCCATAGGCGTCGATTTTTTATCAGCTATATCTACGGAACTATAAGTCCCACGAACTTGAAATTTGGTATGCAAACATGTCAATGGTAGGTGCTTATAGGAGGGTATATATAAACGAGTTGGTAAAAGGGGGCGTGGCACATCCCATAGGAGCGGAATTTTTTATCAGCTATAACTTCGGAACCATAAGTCACACGAACTAGAAATTTGGTATGCAAACAATAAAAGGTAGATGCTTATAGGAGGGTATATATAAACAGGTTTATAAAAAAGGGGCTTGGCACATCCCATAGGCGTGGAATTTTTTATCAGCTATAACTTCGGAACCATAAGTCACACGAACTTAAAATCTGGTATGCAGACATATCCATGGTAGGTGTTTATAAGAGGATATATATAAATGAGTATGTAGAAGGGGGCGTGGCACATTCCATAGGCGTGGAAATTATTATCAGCTATATCTACGGAACGATAAGTCCCACAAACTTGAAATTTGGTATGCAAACATGACAATGGTAAGTGCTTATAGGAGGGTATATATAAATGAGTTTGTAAAAGGGGGCGTGGAACATCCCATAGGCGCGGAATATTTTATCAGCTATAACTTCGGAAACATAAGTCCCACGAACTTGTAAATTGGTACGAAGTCACATCGATAGTAGGTGCTTATATGAGGGTTTACATAAATGAGTTTGTAAAATGGGGCGTGGCGCATCCTATGGGCGTGAAATCCTTTATCAGCTATAACTTCGGAACGATAAGTCCCACGAACTTGAAATTTGGTACGAAGACATATCAATAGTAGGTGCTTATATGAGGGTTTATATTGATCGATTGATTGTTTATTGAAATCATTTGTACAACATAAGACAAAAACAGTCTTTTAAAAGTACATCTACTGCAAATAAATACGTATCAAACATAACTGAAAAATATAATGAACATTATGTAAATTTAATACTATAACTAAGCCTAAGTTTTTAAGTATCTATTAGCATTATTAATTAATAAAGGCTGAAGGCACATACATATACATATAATATGAGAAGATAGTAGGGATAAGAAACGAGTAGAATAGAGGCATAGAGGGAAAAAGAAGACATGTCACCTTAATTCAATGTCCTGCTATAGCTCACGGAAATAACGGAGAATTACTGATTTGTAGCTGCCTCTGTTTAGTTGCACTTTCAACGACACAGGTAGTTCGTTCCAAAGTCGCACAGCATTGACGAAAAACAGTCTGGATGAGGTCAGTGAGGTATGTTTAGGGATAATAAGGCTGTTATGTCGGCGTGACACTGGTCGTATGAGCTTGCCACAAAGATATTTAGGGGAGTTCCACTCGAGCAACTTGTACACAAACATACAATTTCTTGCAGCAAGGTAATTGAAAATACTACAACCCAGGATCGCATTTTTGCAAGGAGTGATGTGATCATACTTTATCCCGTAGACATAGCGTGTAACATTATTAAATGGTGCCTCAACTTTATGCGATGACACCGAGTCTAGCTTGCTATATACGAGCTCGGAGTAAGTTATCAGTGCAACTATGAGCTGTATGGCCAAACTCCGTTTAATTTCTGTTGGAGTAAATGACGCAGATAGATGAGTTTGTAAAAGGGGGCGTGGCGCATCCTATAGGCGTGCAATCCTTTATCAGCTATAACTTCGGAACCATAAGTCCCACGAACTTGAAATTTGGTGTGAAGACATATCAATGGTAGGTGTTTATAGGAGGGTATATATAATCGAGTTTGTGAGAGGGGGCGTGGCATATCCCATATTCGTTGAAATGTTTATCTGCTATAACTTCGTAACCATAAGCCGCACGAACTTGAAATTTGGTATGCAGGTGTAGCTATGGTAGGTGCTTATAAAAAGATAAATATAAATAAGTTTGTAAAAGATGGCGTGGCAAATCCCATAGGTGTGCAAATTTTTATCAGCTATAACTTCAAAACCATGTCACATGAAATTTAAATTTGGTATGCAGACATATCTATGGTAGGAGCTTATACTAAGGTATATATGAATGAGTTTATAAAAGTTGGCGTGGCACATCCCCTAGGCGAGGAATTTTTAATCAGCCATAAATTGGGAACCGTAAATCCCATGAACTTGAAATTTGGTATTCATACATAGGTATCTATGGGAGGTGTTCAGAGTAAAGTATATATAAGTGAGTTTGTAAAAGGGTCGCGGCGCATCCTATAGGCGTGCAATCCTTTATCAGCTATAACTTCGGAACCATAAGTCCCACGAACTTGAGATGTGGTATGAAGACATATCAATGGTAGGTGTTTATAGGAGGGTATATATAATTGAGTTTGTGAGAGGGGGCGTGGCATATCCCATATTCGTTGAAATGTTTATCAGCTATAACTTCGTAACCATAAGCCGCACGAACTTGAAATTTGGTATGCAGGTGTAGCTATGGTAGGTGATTATAAAAAGATAAATATAAATAAGTTTGTAAAAGGTGGCGTGGCAAATCCCATAGGTGTGAAAATTTTTATCAGCTATAACTTCAAAACCATGTCCCATGAAATTTAAATTTGGTATGCAGACATATCTATGGTGCTTATATTAAGGTATATATGAATGAATTTATGAAAGGGGGCGTCGCACATCCCGTAGGCGTGGAATTTTTAATCAGCCATAAATTCGGAATCGTAAGTCCCATGAGCTTGAAATTTGGTATTCATACATAGGTATCTATGGGAGGCGTTCAGAGTAAAGTATATAAAAGTGAGTTTGTAAAAGATGGATATACATATATATATTTATCTATTAGATAACTCGGATATTTAAAACTGTGTGTTTTTTATTGTGAAACCTTACCATCTTTAGATTATTTTGAAATTTTTAATCGTTTTTTAAACTCGCGATACTGTTAAACGAAAAAGGTTCGTTCATAATGAATAAAACTCCTTCCGAATTAAACATTATTCTAGAAAAGTGCAGCTAAATAAAACAGCTAATTGAATAGGCAGCTAAACGGAATGTACCGTAGTAGAATAATTTTAATTTAGAAATTTCATCGTTAATCTATCTAATATTAATAATGGAACAAAATTTGTAGTACAAGTGATGATCAATATATATTAGTTATAGCACGATAAAGCCAAAAGTATGGCTCCTAAGGACGGCTTAATGTAAACAAAGAAAATAATTTGTCTCCTTTAAATTATGCTGAACTGAATATTTGTATTACTGTTTTATATTTTGATTTGTTTACCCCGAACGACGTCGGGTACTCTGCTAGTGAGTTTATAAAAGGGGGCGTGGCGCATCCCATAGGCGTGTAGATTTTACCATCTATAACTTCGGAACCATAAGTCCCTTGAACTTGAAATTTAATATGCAGACACATCAATGGTAGGTACTTATATGAGGGTATATATAAACGAGTTTGTAAAAGGGGGCGTGGGACATCCCATAGGCGTGGAATTTTTTATCAGGTATAACTTCGGAACCATATGTTGCACGGACTTGAAATTTGGTGTGCGGGTATAGCTATGGTAGGTGCTTATAGTAAGGTGTATATGATTGAGTTTATAAAAGGGGGCGTCGCACATCCCGTGGGCGTGGAATTTTTAAGCAGCCATAAATTGGGAACCATACACATGAACTTTAAAGTTGGTATTCAGACATAGGTATCCATGGGAGGTATTTAGAATAAAGTATATATGAATGAGTTTGTAAAAGGGGGATATATATCATGAATTTTGGAACGAATTTCCGTCATCCCTTGTCAAATTTGGTTTGGAAACAAACCGGTGTTGGCCATTTTCAGTGTCATTATCCCTTAAATTATGCTGAACTGAATATTTGTATTACTGTTTTATATTTGTATTTGTTTACCCCGAACGACGTCGGGTGCTCCACTAGTTCTCTATAAAAACCGTGGTTAAAAAATGGGCGTTTTTAAGAACTCTTTTTAAAATATTTTTCTTTATAACGAGATGGCATATTTTGTGAAAATCAACAATTTTTTGTAATTTGTTTTCGAAAACTTATGTTGACATATATTTAGAAAGGCGTTAAACATCGGATTTTTGCAAGAATTTAAATTTTATTGCAGATTCCGGTAGAATCCAGGTATAATATTTGTACGGCAAGATTTTTCTTTGAGGCGACAAACCCGTAGAAACGGTCGTGTCAATTATAGGACCAAAGTTACCAAAACGCAGATTTTATTGCGGATTTCGGCAGAATATCGCTTCTTTAACAATAGTTGTTCCACAACTTTTTCAGTCCATATAGATATTCTGGTAAAATCCATAATAAAGGCTAAATTTTTAAAGTTTGGTTTTAATATAGCCACGCCCATTTCTAGAATATTCTTTGATTGAAAAAGTTGTGGAAAAAATGTTGTTAACGAAGCGATATTCTGTAAAAATCCGCAACAAAATCTGCTAAGGGTTTGTCGCCTTAAAGAAAAATTTTGCCATACACATATTATACCTGGATAGAATACCTCGGAATTTGCAATAAAATAACATAAACTTGAAACAAATTACAAAAAAAGGTTGATTCTCTCAAAATATGCCATCTCATCATAAAAAAAATATTTTAAAAATATTTCTTGAAAAACGTCTATTTATTGAACCACATTATTTTATAGAGAACTAAACAAGGATTACGATGATATAATTCTAAATCCCTAATTTACTGGTCTTCACTTCAAAAAGTTCAACTGTTAATAGCTAAGTTAGCTTTAGGACAATCTTGACCATGTGCATATAGAAATGTTAAGCCCATTTGTTTAGATTTAAAACGATGTTAAGATGAAGTCTCTGCGATGAGCAAAACCCGAGATACAACGATTTGAAGAAGTCAGAAACATGAAAAAATGCAAATTTTGACAGATCATATCTCCAAGGAAAAAAAAGAAAGGAAAAAATTCCTCATAAATGTGTTAGCTTATTTCATGTATAGAACTCATAAAAAAATTTGAAGCCAATCGAATGTGTGACACCAAGTTTTGTGTCCGATATGAAAAAGAATGTCTCACATATGTATACATCGAAAAATAACTTTGATACAGAGAAACACATTTAAAAAAAATGTAATCAAAGGGAACTAGTGGAATTAGCATAAACAACGGAATTATTTTACACTCTTACACAGCTAAATATTGATTGAGATGTTCTTTTTCGTGCACGTAATGACCTCCTTGTCTGCCCAATATATTTGCAGTTGCAATGCGAACAACTCCGCTCAGTTCTTCCGTCGGCAATTTGTCTTTGGTTGAACTAAGCGCATTTCTCAGTTTGTTGTTGTTGGTGTAAACTACCTGCAAATTACATTTTTGGAAGGCGTGCTTCAATATATTTGTGATGGCAGGAATATAGGGCATTGAAACACGCTGTAGTTAGATGACCTGGCGGTGTGATTTTGTGAGAAAAGCGTGCTCTCCTTGTTCCGTCTTATTCGGTTAGAGTGTTTACTTATCAGCTTATTGATGAGTGACCTCTTGAAGCTATTTGTGTCTGCTATGTGTTTTATTTGTTTATATTCTTTCATATAGTCTTGCGCAGACAATGGCAAGGGGCAGATTCTGTAAACCATCGAATTGAATGATGGCAATTTTTACTGACATGTGCGATAGGAGTCGTTTGTAATGTATCAGTCGGTCGATGTTGACTTCACCCGATAAACGCCGAATTCAATTTTCCTTCCTTGTCGCTTAATAAGAATATCAAGAAAAGGAAGCGAACTTGTTTTCTCGTCTTCATTTTCAAAAGTGAATTTGATACTCGGATAGCAGCTGTTAAGTGTTCCGAGTATTTTATCGATGTCGGATATTTTCACTATGGCGAAAATACAGTCCACATATCTATGCCAATTTCGTGGCAAAACACCTTCACTTTGAGTTGCGATTCGAAATTGCACATAAAAGCTTCTGCTACATATAGTGATAGACTGTTACCCATGCTACAGCCGAAGTTGTTGTTGTGGTAAACGCCACGAAATTTAAAGCAATTTGGCTTCATACAGATTTTTATAGCATTTATGTATGCATTGAACTTAGGTAAACTGAATTTATTCAAGTGCCAAATTCAAGGAACCAAATTTCTTTAAATCCTTCACTAATCCCCGGGCAATATTTGAAAGGCGTGAATTTATGTTTGACACGATTTTCCGCATTTTTCTTTAATTTTTATGAAATTTTGGGAGTCCATACATCAAAGGAACGGAGAATTAAATGATATTTGTTCACACCAAAGGCCTGGCAAATAGAGTCCGTAGCGATTTTGGCATCTGTTTTCATGGCGTTAAGCGGTGATTTACTGAAAACGGAGAAATCGTCTTCTTGGATTGATTCCTTCATTCTTTTATCATTCTCCTGCTTATCCAGTATTACTACTTTGTTGCCTTTGTACGATTTCATGTAGAAAACGTCTTTTTGCTGTAATTTGTTTAGTGTGTTAATCTACTTGTTTTTATATTTGTGTTTTTGTTCTTGCGAACTTTTGATGGACGGTTATGCGACGTATCTTAAGCTCTTTTTAACAGCTGGTGTTTTGAACTGTATAGAGGACTCTATATCTGCAATAATGTCGATAATTGGTTCCTTCATTGGCTTCACTGTGAAGTTTAGCCCCCTGTTTAATAATTCCAATTCATCTTCACCGAAAATTTCCTTAGACATGTTAACTACTAAGTCAGATACTGGCTTCCCTGATGGCGTGTAAGTAGTTGCTGTTCTGGTAGCTAGTAGCTTTTCCAGTTGCTTGTTTTGTGTTTTTAGTTTTCCTTGAAGACAGCGTCACCTCTCGAAATCGATGCAATATGACATTTGATGAATTCTCGGAATTGAATTTGTCATACTTAGGTGTAGGTTATAGAGTTACAATTCAAGTTTATTCAAGGAGCTGTAGTAGTGTTGTATTTCAAGGTTGAGCCATTTCTTTTCTGAACGTCTAACGACTTTCTCGGTTCTGTAGTTTTGAACACTGAATTTGACTTTAATAAAAGTAGGTCTCACTTTGTAAGTTTTGCCCCCTTTTATAAAAAGAATGGGCACGTTCAGAAGAATGTCGGCTTTTGTTCTTCTGATTGTTTTTACGCCAAGAAACGTAGATATGTAACGTTGAACTTTCATTGTTGTTGTTTGGTAAACGATTGTTTCTTTAAAATATTATTTTTAAATTTAATTAAAAATTTAAGTCAACTTGTGTCAGTTCTTCAAATCAATGTTTTTGTGCACCTTATTGACCGCAAATATCGAAAAATTAAAACGCTAATTTATTTTGTCAAATTAGTATTTTATTTACATAGTTATGTATGCATTTCGGTTGACAGCTAATCAACCATCATCACGCGCGACTACTGATATTACGGGAGCAACACCGGACATGTGTGGCAATAATAAATCTACGTCTCTAAAAGCTAATTAAAGCCAATGAAAAGAAAATTAGCCTTACTAAATTGATAATTTTAATTTTTAGAGCTGAATTTTATTAAAAAGTCAACAACAACTAACTGAAAGCAACGTAAATAAAATATAGAACTTATAAAAAAGAGAATGAAAAAGAAATAAAAAAAGTCTACTGGCCGTGGGACTCGAACCCACCACGTTGCGGCTGGTTTATCCGCATTACTCCGTCTGTAAGGGTAAAATTTGAATTTGCATTTATGCTTATTAATTCTAATTAATTTTCTCCATCTGTCTACCATATTGGACTATGAGCACTAATCAAAATAGACAAAAAGGTACAATAGTTGTGAACATACGTACAAACATGAATACATACATATGTATACATCGAAAAATAACTTTGATACAGAGAAACACATTAGAAAAATGTAAACAAAGGGAACAAGTGGAATTGGCATAAAAAAAGGAATTATTTTACTTCTTACACAGCTAAATAGTGGAGAATTAATTGCGCTCCACTATTCTCCAAACTAGCTTAGTGGTTTATTCAATGTCAAAGTAAGCCTATGATCGTGCTTACTCTACCGAGCCCGTCCACAATAATAATGCCGCTACTGTGGTGCAATCCTGAACCTATTGCCTCTATGTACAGATACATTTCGTTTTCTCACTTAGCATTCAACCGTATGTAGATACTCATGCAAACACATATACCCAATAAACACAAAAACGCGGGCGACATCGTATCGAATTCGAGAAAATAAGTTTCTTGAACATATTTTTTGCGCTCGTTTCGAATCCGAAGCGAGCTCGAGTAAAACAGTTTTCTCGAAAGATTTTTTTCTTGCATCGTCTTAGAGGCACAATCAAGAAAATAATTTTTCTCAAAAATCCTCTTTGTTAGGAAAATAAAACAAATACAATTTCTTTACATTTTATTCCAGTAAGCTGGCGTTATTTAATGCAGCAACGGAACAAAGTAAATATCTGTGTTTAAAGTTATTTGTAAAACCTTGGTTATTTCGTGAAATGGGTATTTAGTTACAGAGGTGCTAATTAATGTTAAATAATTTGCCACACATTTTCTGATATCCTTAGAAAAAGAAACATCCTCTGTTGCTATTGCCTTTCCATTAAGAAATACAGTAAAACCCGCTTAAGTACCTCACGAAAAATGTCAGCTTTTTGAGGTACTTAGGCGGGTTGGGTACTTAAAAGAGCCCGCTTAAGTACCCGTTTCCAATTGGCGTCAGTTGGCACAGAGGAGAAACGACTGGCGTGCTTTGCTGAACTCGGCCAAAATCGCTTAGGCGGTTACAGCGCCAAAAAAGAAGAAGAAGAAG
>NW_016157634.1:27311-76799 GCF_001687245.7 Rhagoletis zephyria | reverse complement strand
TCGTTCCGGTACTTAAGCGAACATGATTATTGATGTAGTTACATCTTTTTGTTGGGGTATAGTTATTGCGCTGGGTATGCAGTTACAGTTGCATGGCTATACTCAATCCCGACTCTTGCGTCCTCGTTCGCGCACTCTGGGCAACGTGAGCAACCCATGTGCGAGATGCGGTAACCAATCCGAGTGGAGCCTTGGGTCACTTCGGTTAATTCGGTTTAAGGGCTCACTGAAGTCTGCAGCGTCTGTTCACCAGTAGGTGCGGCTGCAAGCGGATGTCTGCTTGGAGCAAGCGGCTCGCTATATAAACGTGTATTTGGTTGCGAAACCACCCTCGTCCCAACAATGGGTTGTGCGCTGGGCTTGGGACCCGCCACGTAAAAACCACTTCCAGGGAAGAACATCTTTTTGTTAACTTACATAAATTTGTAAATCCTTAAACAAAACATAAACATTTAATGAAGTATACGTATTTATTTAAGATTTTTCAATCAAAATACGCTGCCACTGAGATTCAAAATATGTAAATATTTTAAGGAATTTTAAGCGGGTTTCACTGTATACATCATTTTCGATTTCTATTGAGCGTATGATGTAAACGACGTTATTTGGGCTCTTAACTAGATTTAGTGCCAACAAAGAAAAATGTTGTGCCACCCATTCGATCTATTTTAAATTCATTTTCGTTTTTTAGGTTTCCATTAAGACTTGATTCTACCACTCTGTTATAGATTTGAGCCCGAAATTGAGATTTATTTATAATTTCGCTTAGTAGTGCTAAACAATTTTAAAATTTAAAAGCGCTAAGTGAATGGAGAGGCCTACGATTTTGCAATCTGCTGCTAAATGTGTCGGAAAGTGCATATAATAGATTTGCTGTATAACAATGGAATATTTTGAACAAAATGACATAAGAGTTCATGTGTTAAGTCATAGGAAAAAGTATCTTTTGAAAGTAAAAGCCGCATTGCAGTAGTTTGGCCTATAAAGAGTTCGTATGTGTCGTTACTTAAAACATTTCTTTCCAATTAAGATTCAAAGATATTTCGATGAATTTAATGGATGAAATATCCAAGAAATTCGTTCAATATAGCGCAGACCGACTAAAAAAAAATCGAATCACAAGAAAGACGGTGCTGAAGAAATCTAATATGTATGTATAACAAAGATTACTGTTTATTTCTGTTGTTAAAAATTAAATTCGGATTCACATTTATAATAAATTGATTAATNTTAGGGGGGCCGGTATGTTTAGACGCGGCTGCTAACACCAGGCGCCTAAATGCATGCTATGTACTGCTGCATGTGCAAAAATTTCCTTCATTAAATTAATGAAATTTATGTACATGCACTTCTCAACTGCCATGTAATAAAACTTTCTTAAGTTATAATTTGATGGCAGTTCAAAGTATGCTCTGCCTAGTCGGATGCATCCTCCGGACACTGCTTCCGGAGCATTCTGCGGACTCTGCATGGCTTACAACCATGCGGAGGTGGTAATAGTTGATTACCATTGGCCACAGTGCCTACCCACTACTTTTTGGTCCAATAAATATTTTTTTATATACATACATGCAAACATACTGGTCTCCCCTCTCACTGAGTTATTCATGCTGCTAAATGTGTCGGAAAGTGCATATAATAGATTTGCTGTATAACAATGGAATATTTTGAACAAAATTACATAAGAGTTCGTGTGTTAAGTCATAGGAAAAAGTATCTTTTGAAAGTAAAAGCCGCATTGCAGTAGTTTGGCCTATAAAGTGTTCGTATGTGCCGTTACTTAAAACATTTCTTTCCAATTAAGATTCAAAGATATTTCGATGAATTTAATGGATGAAATATCCAAGAAATTCGTTCAATACAGCGCAGACCGACTAAATAAAAAATCGAATCACAAGAAACACGGTGCTGAAGAAATCTAATATGTATGTATAACAAAGATTACTGTTTATTTCTGTTGTTAAAAATTAAATTCGGATTCACATTTATAATAAATTGATTAATAACTCATAATTTTCGCACATTTTTTACTTTTGTTTATTTATATTATAGAACTAATTTCAGATAGCTAGTTTTTTCAATCCTATAAAACTCGGATCGCAAAAAATTACAATCTCGAACTATCATGAAATCTCGAGTGGAAAAATCAATAACTCTCGAAACGCCAACGATTCGAAAAAAATTCCAGAATCTTCAATGATTCGAAAAATAAAGATTATAGAATCTCCAACGATTCAAGAAATAAAAAATTCTCGAATCGCCAACCATTCGAAAAATAAAAATTATAGAATCTCCAACGATTAGAAAAATTAATTATTCTCGAATCTTCACCAATTCGAAGAAAAAAATTTCTAGTAATACTCGATTCGCTAACGATAGGTGACTCTCCTACGAACTCGAATTCGCCGATCTATAGCCGCGAAGTATCGTCTCGATTGTTCTATTAGAGAAAACGAGCTCGTCTCAAATTCGACGCGAATTCGTTGTGTTTATTGGAACCATCCAAATATCTCGACAACCAAAGTACTTACGATCATGAAATTTCATGAAAGTAGTGTAATAAAACCATTTTAATAATAAAGGGGACTCTTTTTTAGGGTCTGAATACCCATAGTCCTTACAGATAAAGTATTGGTATATTCGTACCACCAAATATCTTCATATATTACAATACGATTACAATCGTGAATGTTTCAATCAGAGCGGGCATAGTGAAGAGCGAACCATATATATACGCAAATGAAGCAGACTAAACAGCGAATTTATTTCTAGTTGTCAAACTGTTTAACTCGACACAGGTGCTTTAAGGCATACCTTCACCGATTTAAGCACGAACCGGAACCATATGCGACTACTGCGGAGGAGATGTTATAGAATACGTATTTTTTGAGTGTATGCGATTTGACCGTACCAGATGCAAACTTCGCAACATAGCAGCGAATTATGGTCGGCAGCATGTAACGCAATAGCAGAGGCGATAAAGGCGGTCCTTAGCCCGAATGGCTACGGTATAGCAGCGGCGACTAGCTACCTTTCCTCCCACGATGTAGTGCTTGACGTAATTCCCGTGGGTTGCGGAGTTTTAAGAAACAACATGCTTTTCCTGGTTTTATAGGTACACTTGAGAGCCCCTGAAAACAATTTTAAAGATGCTGCTTGGTGATATTCGCTTAACATTTCGTCAAGTAGAACTGAACCGGAACAATAATCTAGTGCTACTACAAATATTGTGGAGGAGTGTCCTTAAAAAAAAGCTAGTTTGATGTTATAGCGGCTGATGTTCGGATTAAAACAGAGGTTGTAGATTTAAACTAACTTTTATTAATCAAAGTAAATACGATATAGGTTACATCAAAAAACTTGTGGAGCTTGCGAACGACGAAGGAAGAGAGAGAGCACGACCAACCAGCAACAGCAGAATGTCATGTGAAACACACAAATGATAATGCAGGGTTGCCTTATGCCGATTGCTAAGAATTCCCTTGGCCTAATTTATTGGAAAGGTATCTGGAAACGCACTGTTGCGCGGTCTATCCGATCGACGGACAGTGTGTACGCTTGTTTGTACGTTGGAGTTGTTGTCGCCGTCCTGCGCAAGGATCGT
This sequence comes from Rhagoletis zephyria, assembly GCF_001687245.7. Lineage (NCBI taxonomy): Eukaryota > Metazoa > Arthropoda > Insecta > Diptera > Tephritidae > Rhagoletis > Rhagoletis zephyria. The sequence goes on along the minus strand of NW_016157634.1, from coordinate 73,195 downwards.
TGGATGGTCGTTCTTAGTGTGCGGTGCGTTGTTATTGGTGGTTATATTATTTGGATCTACGGCCCACTCTATCTCATCGTCTACCGGCTCGCAGGTGGGAGGTGCTACCGCTTTCCGTATCTGGTTTTGGTGTCTTCTAATTATGCCCTTTGGTGTTGTTATGTTGTACATCATGCGGCCCAATACTTGGACTTCTTATACTATACAAAACTTCGATTTGGACTGGTTATGTATGTGATGGTTTGGAAAAAGTGCTAACAGTAGGCTGTCGACCATGCAGTATGTCTGCTGGCGATTTCCCTATGATCGTATTTGGCGTTGAGCGATACGTAGCTAGATATTTACATAGAGCCTTTTCTTTACTTGATGAACCTTTCATTTCCTTACCAAATTCTCCTTTAAATATTCTTACGAACCTCTCCGCCAACCCTTTAGATGCTGGATGAAAAGGCGCCGTAGTGAGATGAGTAATGGCATTGAGTTCACAGAATTTTTGAAATTCCCATGACGTGAATTGCGTTCCGTTGTCACATGCTACGGTTTCGGCAGTCCTTCGCATTCTAGTTTAACCCCAGTGGCCCTCATAAAGCATAGCTAGGACTTTTGACTGCAAAGTTGCTGGAACAACCACTCGATTGTGCTCTGTTTGAAACAAGATCACGCTCTTCTGTAAAGAAAGCGAGAGTGTTGCGGCCACCCATCTTGATTCATTCTTTTAACGACTTGAAATTGGACATCTTCTTCTGTCTCCTTTGAGACCGTCGATGAGCTAATGGGAAAAGTGTCAAGTGCAGTTTCATTGACCTCATGAACGTTAAGTATCTTATTTTCTCAAGAATCGAACTTTAAGTCTTCGCCCTTTGGAAGTCGAGAGAGCGCATCTGCGTTGGTGTGTTGTGCCGTATTTTTATGCCTTATAGTGTAGACGAAGGCTTGGAGAAATATTGCCCACCTTTCGAGCCTGTGCAACGTTGGGACCGGTAGCGTTTTATGGGGATGAAATATGGTGACCAGCGGTGGTTGATCACTAGTTAGTTCAAACCTACGACCGTAAAGTACTGGTAAAAACGCGTGACGCAAAATACTATGGATAGTGCTTCCTTTTCTACTTGCGAGTAGTTTATTTGGCTCTTATTTAACGTTTTGAATGCGAAGCAATTGGTTTTCCGACCCATCTGGATACCTATGCTATATCACGGCACCGATTTCGTATTTTGACGCTTCCGTTGCAAGAACTATGGGTAGCTTATCGTTGTGGTGCACGAGCTGGGTCGCTGTTATCATATCATCTTTTAGTGCTGTAAAAGCAGTGTCCTGAGCCTCGCCCCATTCAAACTTTTGCCCTTGCCTTCTCAAGAAATTCAACGCGGACGCCTGCGGAGAAATTCGGGATAAACTTATTATAATAGTTGATTTTACCAATGAATGCTTCTACTTCACGCACGTTTAAGGCCGAGGCAGCATTCGGATCGCCTCTAAACGTTTGGTTGAGGGTTTAATGCCGTTAGCATCAATTATGTCGCCGGCGTATTCAAATTTCTGACTGGCGAAGGTGCATTTTTCTGGGCGGCATCGAGGTTTGCCACATTATTTTCATCATTTTCTCCAGTAACGATCACATCATCAAGATATACTGCGCATTCAGGGATGCCTGCTATCAGTTGCATCATAAACCGTTGGAAAATTCCAGGGGCGCTAGGAATTCCAAACGGTAGCCTTTGATACTGGAATAACCCAAAGGCTGTGTTGATCACCATGCATTTTTTTGAGCTCCCAGATAGCTCGATTTGGTGATAAGCGTCGCTGAGGTCTATCTTTGTAAAATATTGACCTCCTTGGAGTTTTCACAGTAGTTCCTCTATCCGGGGGATGGGGTAGTGATCCACTTGTATTTGGGAGTTAAGGCCTGCCTTAAAATAAGCGCAGACCCGTATTTTTCCACCCTGCTTTCGTATCACCACAATGGGCACTGCCCATTCGCTGGCCTTGATGGGCTGTAAAACGTTAGCACTTACTAAGCGATTCAGTTCGGCCAGTATTTCATCGTGAAATACGAAGGGTAAGTTGTACGGCTTGGAGAACTTTGGCTTTGCGCTAGCCTTAAGACAAATTTCAGCTTTAAATGTAGAGCATAACCCAAGTCCGCCTGCGAAAAGAGTAGGGTATTATTTGGTTAGACCCCCGAGCGATTAAGCTAGTTGGCTACTTGATCGGGCCTCTGTGTAAGATGAGAAACATTGATTTGCTTCTATATTACTTAGGAGATCAGTATGAAACCTTAATTTACGGAACCAATCCTAGAATATTGGAGGCCTCCTTGTTATCCACCACCACAAGAGGGAGGGTTTCATGTATATTGTTACAGTGAACGTTCACCATGGTTATACCTTTTAATAATAATTGATTTCCACCGTATGTCTTTAGTACTTTACTGTACGCACGCATTTTGGCTTTCCAAGCATTCCGACCAAAGAGCATGATGCACCCGTATCTACTTGGAAACTGAGGCTTTTACCATTTACATGGAGTTTAACTTCAATTTTCTCATCAATGTCGCTCGTGGTATTAACGACATTTATCCCGCTGATATTTTCGAAAGTCGGTTGGCTAACGTCATTAACTACATTAACTTGCTTGCACTTCGACGTCTTACGTTTTTCGGTAGATTTGCATACTGACGAAATATGTCCGGGCCTTGAACAACTGTTGCATTTAGTCTTCCTTTTGAAGTAAATGCAGTCATTTCGCCAGTGCGACGTACCGCACCCAGGGCATGATTTCAGCGCTTTTTCTGGGGAGCCACGTGAAATATTACTCTTTTGCCATTTGCTATCCGCGCACCCAAGCTCCTTCATTGCAGGACAAGTTCGAACAGTTGACTCATAAATTGATGCTATTTGTAGTACCTCTTCCAGCGTTGGATTTGTTTTCTGTAATGCGGCAGTCCTTACCTTTTTATAACGTGTGTGCATTACGATCATGTCTCGTATTTTACTGTCAACATATGATTCAGAGCATCCCGCTTTGCAACATGTGAACATAAAGTCTTTCGAGCGCCCTCGCAACTCGGCTACCCAATCTGAGTATGTCTGGTCCATTCTCAATGTGGTACGATACAACTTGAAGCATGCCGCTAGCATGTGTTGCTTCTCGATGAAATGGTCATTTAAAGCCGTGGTTATCTCCTTAAAAGTTTTTTCTTTTACTTTACCATCAAAAAACGTTTGTAACAACTCTAAATTTTCTGCTCCAACCCAACTGAGTATACATGCGCATCTCATTGGCTCTTCCGTCACACAAATTGCCAGAAAATGTTGCTCTAACTGGAGTATGTATGTACTCCGTCTATCATTGGATTTATTGAATGGACGAAAGTTGGGTATGGCCATCTGCCGCTCCCCAGCCACTTTATTTTCGCGAATAGTCTTTTCGAGAAAATCCCAATTTTCCTTTACCATGCTCGCTATAAATGCCTGATTCGATGCCTGCAATTGATTAAGCACATGCTTCAGCGCTTCGGCATCCATGTCGTAGAAAGGTTACGACCGCGTTATATATGCCAGACTCCTAGTCGCCGGATAAATGTTATAGCGGCTGATGTTCGTATTAAAACAGAGATTGTAGATTTAAACTAACAATTTATTAATCAAAGTAAATACGATATAGGTTACATCAAAAAACGCGTGGAGCTTGCGAACGACGCAGGAAGAGAGAGCACGACCAACCAGCAACAGCAGAATGTCATGTGAAACACACAAATGATACTACAGGGAGGCCTTATGCCGATTGCTAACATTTGAAAATAAGAAAAGGCTGGAAGAAAGCCACGAAGCTAAATCCTAAATTTGGAAGCTAAACGATAAAGGAAAAAGATAGATCTAGCCTCAAAAAGGCTAAACTGGTAACGCTGGTCGGAGTGCAATAGGGTATAGTCGTTACGCTGGGTATGCAGGTACAATTGCATAGCTATACTCAATCCCGTCTCTTGCGTCCTCTTCGCGCACTCTGGGCAACGTGAGCAACCGATGTGCAAGACGCGGTAACTAATCCGAGTGGAGCCTTGGGTCACGGCATAAAGAGAGGGAGCTTCGGTGGGGTCACTCCGACTTATTCGGTTTAAGGGCTCACTGAAGTCTGCAGCGTCTGTTCATCAGTAGCAGCGGCTGCAAGCGAGTGTCTGCGTGGAGCAAGCGGCTCGCTATATAAACGTGTATTAGGTTGCGAAACCTAAAATTCATCTAAAAATGTATCCAATTGGATCTATTTAGATCCAAACGGCATCCCTGATTAAGGCTGATCGACTTCGCCGGGGCCCAAAATATGGTAGTATGTAGCAGGGTTGTTGCCAATATTCGCATTCGCATTCCCAACTGCGGAACTTCCGCATTAAAGTTAACATTCGCATTCGCAATAATTAATGCGGAGCTTTTGCGAATGCGAATGTTGTTCAAGTGCATCGATAAAACGTATATAGCATTGACACATTAAGTTGAACTTTTGGCAAATAAAATTAATCTTTTGGCAAATAAATTTAATCTTTTGGAAAATAGATTTAATCTTTTGACAAATAAAATTAAACTTTTGGCAAATAAATTTAATCTTTTGGCAATTAAATTTAACCTTCTGGCAAATAAAATTAATCTTTTGGCAAATAAACTTAATCTTTTGGCAAATAAAATTAAACTCTACTAAACAGTGTTTGAAAAAGTAAAAAATACATTAAAAAACTGGTGTTGCTGTGCTAGGAAAGTATTTTTTTTTTGTTTTAACTTTTGACACTTAGCTTTACTGCGCTAATATCAAGAATTAACCTCTAGGATAGCTGAAAAGTGTTTTTTGGTTTTTCTTTTTTTTGTTGATTTGACTGCTCACTTTCAAACAGTTCTGTCACAGCATGGTCTCAAATATTCCTCACACTATCTGGCGCATTTTATTTCAACCAAACCACGCATTATGGCCAAATGGGATAAAAAAACATCTAAAATGCTACAAATCTTGAACTCTCTTAATATGTTTCCAAACGCAGGTACAAAAAAAAATTATTTATGTGCATAATATGTACATTATGGTCCCCATCGAAAATGTTTTTTTTTTGGAAATTTCAAGACCCTGCCCCCTAACTTTATTCGTTTTTATGAGAAATAGTATAACCTATTTTTATAGAAATTTTAAAGGCCATTTAGAGGTCACGACCTGTCGATTTAAGTTAAAAAATACGGTTTTGTAGATTTATGAGTTTTTGAATGACTATTTTTGACTCGATTTCAAAGATCGAATGTCATCTGAGAAGAGGATATAAAGGCCTTTAAAATGGTATTTAAATATCTATTTTCGGACTTGGCTTGTTGGGATTTTTTATGGGGTAAAATAAAAAAAAAACCCATATTTCTCTTAATTTTTTAAATTTTGACCATTGATAATTTCCACAATTTCAAAATATGTAGTCCTGTCTAAAATTAAATCTATTTTCAAATAAACTGATACCTCATTAATGGCAATCTCATTAAAATTGTCGAATTTAGGAGACTTCTTAAATACGGCCTTGAATTTATATTGTTTATGTACCGGACTTTCAGTTTTTTTGAGCAGTGACGCTGGGGAATTCATCAATATTTATTCAAAATTGATATACATATACAATCGTTCTTTAGCAAAGAAGTGGTTTTTCAAGATTTTTTAAGAAAATGAGGGTGGCACCGCTCACTTTTATGATATATGCGTATCACAAAAACTGCTCAATCGATCTCAACCAAATGTGGTCTACACATTGTGCTTAGCCTCCTTAAGTGCCGTCTTGAATATTTTTGAAATCGACAATTTTAATGCGATTGCAATTAATAAGGTATCAGTTTATTTGAAAAAAGATTTAATTTTAGACAGTACTACATATTTTGAAATTGTGGAAATTATCAATGGTCAAAATTTAAAAAATTAAGATAAATATAGGTTTTTTTTATTTTACCCCATAAAAAATCCCAACAAGCCAAGTTCGAAAATAGATAATTAAATACCATTTTAAAGGCCTATATATCCTCTTCTCAGATGACATTCGATCTTTGAAATCGAGTCTAAAATAATCATTCAAAAACTCATAAATCTTCAAAACCGTATTTTTTAACCTAAATCGACAGGTCGCGACCTCTAAATGACCTTTAAAATATCTATAAAAATATGCTATAACATTTCTCATAAAAACGAATAAAATTAGGGGGCAAGGTCTTGAAATTTCCAAAAAAAACAACATTTTCGATGGGGACCTTAATGTACATAGTATGCACGTAAATAAATTTTTTTTGTACCTGCGTTTGGAAATATATTAAGGGAGTTCAAGATTTGTAGCATTTTAGATGTTTTTTATCCCATTTGGCCATAATGCATGGTTTGGTTGAAATAAAATGCGCCAGATAGTTTGACGAATATTTGAGACCATGCTCTGACAGAACTGTTTGAAAGTGAGCAGTCAAATCAACAGAACAGAAAAACCAAAAAACACTTTTCAGCTATCCTGGAGGTTAACTCTTGATATTGGCGCAGTAAAGCTAAGTCAAAAGTTAAAAAAAAGCTTTCCTAGCACAACAACAGCAGTTTTTTTAGGGTATTTTTTACTTTTTCAAACACTGTTTATTACTATAGTAGAGTTTAATTTTATTTGCCAAAAGATTAAATATATTTGCCAAAAGAATAATTTTATTTGCCAAAAGGTTAAACTGATTGGCCAAAAGATTGAACTTATTTGCCAAAAGATTAATTTTATTTGTCAAGACATTAAATTTATTTGCCAAAAGATTAAATTTATTAGCAAAAAGATTAATTTTATTTGCAAAAGTGTAACTTAATGTGTCAATGCTATATATGACAAACAAAATGACAAATTGTAGCCAATATTATTGTCTGTGGTCGTGGGAGTATTGGTGTAACAAAACTAGTCAAATGTCATACTTATCAACTTTGACAAAAATGTCGCTAAAAATATTATTTCTTAAGCTATATAACCGCGTTATCAATGGGCAGTCATACAAGTTCCAACTTCCACATGATCTTTGACGTACGTCAAAGGGAACATAGTTTTTAACATTTTTTTTTCTGTGCCTGCATTGCTTTCTTTTTTTTATTATGATTTTTTGGACCAATCTTAAAAAACTATTAGACACAAAAGACGAACGTGTGCACTGTTCATAGGGATATACTGAATCCTTGGCTAAAAGCTTCTGTGGTAAAACTGTCCCTTTTTTGCTATTTAAAGTCTAAGGAGCTTACCTTCAATAGGGGTTTCCAGCAGAAACGATCAACGTCTGGCTATAAAGAGAATCGACCTAATAAACACCAAAAAATATTTCTCCAACCCTGGAGAAATTCATAGTTCTCAAGTTGATATCCAACATAATTCTCTAACTCATCTCTAAACGACGCGCAGATACGTAAAGAGTGATAAAGAAACCAATTTTTTATTATCAAGTGCAAAACGAAAGCTAAATAAAGAGGAAAATTACCAACAAAAAGTAAATAATCTAAATACAATAAGTTATTTTACTATTTCAATTTCAGTATTTCAATGATATTTTTGAGACCAATTGGAGAATTACATTGGAGTTCAAGCTGAGAACTAGCATTTTCTCAAATTGAGAAACAGTACTTTTTTCATACAAAGAAAAATGCCCTTTTTGTTGAGAACGCTATGATCCACCACTTGATGTACTGTTAAGAAACAACGTTCGCGATTTGAGAAATACCTTTGCTCTCAACTCAGTCTCAAGTTGAGCTCAAACATAAATGTTTGTTGGGGATGCTCAAATAATTAAAAAACTATAGGTCTGACCTTTAATAAGATAAGAATTACGTAACTATCTGAGATTCGGAGCTTATAAAAAACAGGGTGCTTTTTAAAAAAATAACAATATTGTGATCCGATTCGGCTGGCAGCCACGACTTTAAAAACAGAATTTTGTTAAAAATTTCCATTAATGGAAAATAATAATTTATTTTCCATATCCACCTATTTAGCTCGCCATAAGCACAAATTTTTCAAACCATTCGCAGCAGAAAGTATTAAAAATGAAGTAAAAAAACTAAAATCGAAAAACGGTGATGAAGTTACAGATTTCCCAAATTCTGAAACAGCCAATGGGAATAAAATACTCTTTTTAAAAAGCTTTAGAACAACCTGATATATGTATCTGGTTTGGCTTGTAAGCGCCATTATGATAGATTCTAATTGTTTCTTAAAAATTCTTGACATCCGCATCCCCATCTGCGGATGTTAGCTGTTAGATATTCGCATCCGCATTCGCATCCGCGGATGTCTAAAATTCCACATTCGCAACATCCCTAGTACGTAGTACTAGGTTCAAGCATAAAAAGATCCATGAAGCTACGTGGCTGTCTCAGGATCGAAAAACGAGAATACAAATCGATCATATTGTGATAGACGGAACGCACGCTTCCAGTGTTTTAGACGTTCGCACACTTCGAGGCCCAAACATCGACTCGGACCACTATCTTGTTGCAGCCAAGATACGCACCCGCCTCTGTGCAGCAAAAAATGTGCGCACAAATATGCAAGGAAAGCTTAACGTCGAAAAGCTGCAATCACAACAGACAGCCATTGCTTTCGCTACTCGACTCTCACACCTNAAGACCCGCGAAAAAAAGGATCGACACTCACCACCTATTTTTCGACTTTAAAGCCGCTTTTGGCAACACTAAAAGAAGTTGCCTATGCGCCGCTATGTCTGAATTTGGCATTNTGACTTATGCGAGCAGTGGAAACACATTTCCCGCTCACTAAGTACCGCCGCCGAAGAAGTAGTTGGATTTCAGCGAGCCCGAGTGAACAACTGGTACGATGAGGAGTGTCAGGATGCTGCAGAGAAAAGAGATGCCGCCTACAGGGCCACGCTGCGACCGGAAGCAACGCGCGCTATGTGGGACCGCTATAGGGATCTGAAGAGGGAAGCGAGACGTATTTGCCGCAACAAGAAGAGAGAGGCAGAAATACGTGAGTGCGAAGAGCTTGAAATGCTGGCCGACAGGAGGAATGCCCGAAAATTTTACCAGAGAGTTAGGCGACTTACGGAAGGTTTAAAGACCGGGGCGCACTCCTGTAAGAACAATAATGGCGACCTAGTAACTGATGTCCAGAGCGTACTTAAATTATGGAGGGAACACTTTTCCGCCCTACTAAATGGTAGCAGCACGGAAAGTTGTGGAGAAGAAGAACCCGAGCCCGCAGTCGATGATGACGGAGTCGACGTTCCACCGCCTGACTATGACGAGGTACGTATAGCAATAACGCGGCTGAAAAACAACAAAGCCGCTGGAGCTGACAGCCTGCCAGTTGAGCTATTCAAGTACGGCGGCGAGAAGTTGATAAGGTGCATGCATCAACTCGTATGCAGAATATGGTCAGATGAACGCATGCCCGACGACTGGAATTTAAGTGTGCTCTGCCCAATCCACAAGAAAGGTGACACCGCCATTCGCGCCAACTACCGCGTTATCAGCCTTCTAAGCATAGGTTACAAGGTCTTTTGGAGCGTATTGTGTGAAAGACTGAAGCCCACCGTCAATGAACTCATTGGGCCTTATCAGTGTGGCTTTAGACCTGGCAAATCCACCAAAGACCCGCGAAAAAAAGGATCGACACTCACCACCTATTTTTCGACTTTAAAGCCGCTTTTGGCAACACTAAAAGAAGTTGCCTATGCGCCGCTATGTCTGAATTTGGCATTCCCTCAAAACTCATACGGCTGTGTAAAATGACGCTGAGCAATACCACCAGCTCCGTCACAATTGGTAAAGACCTCTCGAGCCATTCGCCACCAAACGGGGTTTCAGACACTCCCTTTCATGTGGCTTCTTTAATCTTATGTTGAAGAATATAATAAGAGCTGCAGAACTTAACCGCTCAGGAACAATTTACTACAAGAGCGTGCAATTGCTGGCGNTGAACAACTGGTACGATGAGGAGTGTCAGGATGCTGCAGAGAAAAGAGATGCCGCCTACAGGGCCACGCTGCGACCGGAAGCAACGCGCGCTATGTGGGACCGCTATAGGGATCTGAAGAGGGAAATGAGACTTATTAGCCGCAATCAGAAGAGAGAGGCCGAAATACGTGAGTGCGAAGAGCTTGAAATGCTGGCCGACAGGAAGAATGCCGGAAAATTTTACCAAAGAGTTAGGCGACTTACGGAAGGTTTCAAGACCAGGGCGTACTACTGTAAGAACAATAATGGCGACCTAATAACCGAAGTTTAGAGCGTACTTAAATTATGGAGGGAACACTTGCGAATGGTAGTAGCACGGAAAGTTGTGGAGAAGAAGAACTCGAGCCCGCAGTCGATGGTGACGGAGTCGACGTTCCACCGCCTGACTATGACGAGGTACGAATAGCAATAACGCGGATGAAAAAGAACAAAGCTGCTGGAGCTGACAGCCTGCTAGCTGAGCTATTCAAGTATGGTGGCGAGGAGTTGATAAGGTGCATGCATCATAGGGAGATCATGCGTGTCGATGTTTTTACGAGTCCGATGTTAAGTCAAACATCGATGATTTGAAAGACATCGAAGAGGTTTCTTTACTAAAATTCAAGCATTTCATTTTGAAGGCGTTTTAAATTTTGGGCGGACGTTTGTTTCTTTAATAAATTCGTAAACTCCAATTAATAAGTGTTTATATATGTATAAGTAAGAAATCAGATGAAAAGCGGGCGGACCACAAAAAGAACTCGTATGTAGAACTAACTAAAATTTTCATACTTTTACATTAAAATTAAACCTTCTTTCAAAATAAAAATCCACCACAAGTCTTAACAATACATGTTTTTCGTATTAAATTTTAGATACTTTTTTATACAAATTTAGTTCATTCTTTAACAAAAACAACAGAAATCCAATTTAAAATTGTATGCAATACTTAAAATAAATCAGCAAGCTTTCCTAAAAACATTAGTAAAAACATCGATGTTTTAATTCGATCCATGGAGCTTCTATCGATTTAATTTTTCGAAACAACGATTCCTCAAACATCGATAGTCTCATTGTGATTTACAACCCTAATTCATCAACTCTTGGTCACAATATGGTCAAATGAACACATGTCCGACGACTGGAATTTAAGTGTGCTCTGCCCAATCCACAAGAAAGGTGACACCGCCATTCGCGCCAACTACCGCGTTATCAGCCTTCTAAGCATAGGTTACAAGGTCTTTTGGAGCGTATTGTGTGAAAGACTGAAGCCCACCGTCAATGAACTCATTGGGCCTTATCAGTGTGGCTTTAGACCTGGCAAATCCACCAAAGACCCGCGAAAAAAAGGATCGACACTCACCACCTATTTTTCGACTTTAAAGCCGCTTTTGGCAACACTAAAAGAAGTTGCCTATGCGCCGCTATGTCTGAATTTGGCATTCCCTCAAAACTCATACGGCTGTGTAAAATGACGCTGAGCAATACCACCAGCTCCGTCACAATTGGTAAAGACCTCTCGAGCCATTCGCCACCAAACGGGGTTTCAGACACTCCCTTTCATGTGGCTTCTTTAATCTTATGTTGAAGAATATAATAAGAGCTGCAGAACTTAACCGCTCAGGAACAATTTACTACAAGAGCGTGCAATTGCTGGCGTACGCCGATGACATCGACATCTTCGTTATCAATAAACCGGGAAGTCTGTTCTGCCTTTTCCAAGTTGGATAAGGAAGCAAAGCGAATGGGTCTGGTGGTAAACGAGGACAAGACGAACTATCTCCTGTCATCAAACAAACAGTCAGCACATTCGCGCTTTGGCACCAACGTCACTGTTGACAGTTACAATTTCGAGAANTAATGGCGACCTAATAACCGAAGTTTAGAGCGTACTTAAATTATGGAGGGAACACTTGCGAATGGTAGTAGCACGGAAAGTTGTGGAGAAGAAGAACTCGAGCCCGCAGTCGATGGTGACGGAGTCGACGTTCCACCGCCTGACTATGACGAGGTACGAATAGCAATAACGCGGATGAAAAAGAACAAAGCTGCTGGAGCTGACAGCCTGCTAGCTGAGCTATTCAAGTATGGTGGCGAGGAGTTGATAAGGTGCATGCATCATAGGGAGATCATGCGTGTCGATGTTTTTACGAGTCCGATGTTAAGTCAAACATCGATGATTTGAAAGACATCGAAGAGGTTTCTTTACTAAAATTCAAGCATTTCATTTTGAAGGCGTTTTAAATTTTGGGCGGACGTTTGTTTCTTTAATAAATTCGTAAACTCCAATTAATAAGTGTTTATATATGTATAAGTAAGAAATCAGATGAAAAGCGGGCGGACCACAAAAAGAACTCGTATGTAGAACTAACTAAAATTTTCATACTTTTACATTAAAATTAAACCTTCTTTCAAAATAAAAATCCACCACAAGTCTTAACAATACATGTTTTTCGTATTAAATTTTAGATACTTTTTTATACAAATTTAGTTCATTCTTTAACAAAAACAACAGAAATCCAATTTAAAATTGTATGCAATACTTAAAATAAATCAGCAAGCTTTCCTAAAAACATTAGTAAAAACATCGATGTTTTAATTCGATCCATGGAGCTTCTATCGATTTAATTTTTCGAAACAACGATTCCTCAAACATCGATAGTCTCATTGTGATTTACAACCCTAATTCATCAACTCTTGGTCACAATATGGTCAAATGAACACATGTCCGACGACTGGAATTTAAGTGTGCTCTGCCCAATCCACAAGAAAGGTGACACCGCCATTCGCGCCAACTACCGCGTTATCAGCCTTCTAAGCATAGGTTACAAGGTCTTTTGGAGCGTATTGTGTGAAAGACTGAAGCCCACCGTCAATGAACTCATTGGGCCTTATCAGTGTGGCTTTAGACCTGGCAAATCCACCAAAGACCCGCGAAAAAAAGGATCGACACTCACCACCTATTTTTCGACTTTAAAGCCGCTTTTGGCAACACTAAAAGAAGTTGCCTATGCGCCGCTATGTCTGAATTTGGCATTCCCTCAAAACTCATACGGCTGTGTAAAATGACGCTGAGCAATACCACCAGCTCCGTCACAATTGGTAAAGACCTCTCGAGCCATTCGCCACCAAACGGGGTTTCAGACACTCCCTTTCATGTGGCTTCTTTAATCTTATGTTGAAGAATATAATAAGAGCTGCAGAACTTAACCGCTCAGGAACAATTTACTACAAGAGCGTGCAATTGCTGGCGTACGCCGATGACATCGACATCTTCGTTATCAATAAACCGGGAAGTCTGTTCTGCCTTTTCCAAGTTGGATAAGGAAGCAAAGCGAATGGGTCTGGTGGTAAACGAGGACAAGACGAACTATCTCCTGTCATCAAACAAACAGTCAGCACATTCGCGCTTTGGCACCAACGTCACTGTTGACAGTTACAATTTCGAGAAAGTAGAGAATTTCGTTTACTTTGGAACGAGCATTAACACCGATAATAATGTCAGCATTGAAATCTAACGCAGAATCACCCTTGCCAACAAGTGCTACTTTGGACTGAGTAGGCAATTCAGGAAAAAAGTCCTCTCTCGACGTACGAAAACCACGCTCTATAAGTCACTCATCATGCCCGTGCTGGTATATGGCGCTGAGGCATGAAAATGAAAACATCCGATGAGGCGGCTCTTGGAGTGTTCGAGAGAAAGATTTTCCGGAAGATTTACGGGCCTTTATGCATTGGCGACGGCGAATACCGCAGACGATGGAACGATGAGCTGTATGAGCTTTGCAACGACATGGTTATAATGCAGCGAATTAAAATACAGCGTCTCCACTGGCTTGGCCATGTCGTTCGAATGGACACCGACGCTCCAGCTCTGAAAGTATTCAACTCGGAACCCGCTGGTGGTAGCAGAGGAAGAGGAAAGATCAGGTGGAGAAGGACTTGCCTTCACTTGGCGTTTCCAATTGGCGTCAGTTGGCACAGAAGAGAAACGACTGGCGTGCTTTGCTGAACTCGGCCAAAATCGCTTAGGCAGTTACAGCGCCAAATAAGAAGAAGAAGAAGGTAACGCTAGTCATTATATGTTCTAACTCTATTTAACGGAAATCTATGTTACTATAAGAATAAAACCTAAAAAACTATAAATGGGATTAAATGGATTATTTAACAACATGAGCACTAGAAATAAATAATGGGAAAACTACGAAAAGCATACAAGTTAACAGCAGACCACACGGTTTAAATACAATTTGTAAACAATAATTTTAATTTTATTTTTTAAGTTTTTAATTTAAATCATAAAGCAACAACCTCTGTAATTTAATATCACATATTGAACTAAAATAACAAATGCATATCGTGCAACAATGTCTTTTCCATTCCTTCTGTAAACTTTTGATTAGGAAAACAATATCGCATTTCTCACGCATTGGCATTTCATCAATCCACTGGCTGATGCGCAGCCAAAGCGTCATTGTGAAATTAGTTCTTAAGAAAACAAATGTTAGTTTATAAATAAGAGACAATTGAAATTAAGGGTTGCCTTCTGATAATTGTCCGCGAGATGCGGATTAAGTAAAGAGTCGTTTTTAGTTTTTAAAAACGCTTTCCTCCTAGAGGCAACTAATATCTTTGGGTATGAAAGGAGAAAACCCCAAAGAATATTAAAAGTGGCGAAAGTGCGTATGTAAAAACAAACTGTTTTGGCTAAATAAGGAGAAAATAAAAAGTATTCTCGCCAAAAAAGACGAATAATGCCGAATTAAAAAAGTAATTCTAAAAAAGATGGAATACATTTTTACGGGCAAAAAATAGAAATAATTATTCTCTCTGGAGGAGAAACAATTAAAAAATCTAAAACCGCGTTATCGATTGGTTAATCATAAAAATCCGGTCAATTTAAAAACCCGTGTTTAAAATGAACAGTGATTGTGTGTACTTTAAATAATGCATAGCTTCCAAATTACAAGCAAATGTACCACACAAAATAACAATTTAAATGCGTAAAATTAAATAAACGTCAAAAACAAACCAAGAAAATCAAAAAAGTGCGTGTTCCAAATAATTGAGCCACGACAAGGCAAAGGAAAGCTCAAAGTTTTTAAAGTACTTTCAGACACAGTGAACAAAAGATAATGATTTTCTAACTGATCCTCCAGTTTGTGCGATACCAGCAAGGCATAAACACAAATGAAATCATGAAAAAACACTGAAAAGCAACGAAGTGACAATAACCAACATATCTGGGTGCATTAATATACTACAAATACAATCTGCGATCAGCCAAAGACAACAACAGCAATTTCACATGGAATAGTAACGTCAACAAGGACAACAGCAGCAAAAAATTTGAGAAGAAACAACAAATCTGAATACGAAAGGTTACTTGATATAAAAGATCCAACATAACTGAAGGCTTGTACAGCTAATAACAAAAAATAAAACCCTTTTATAACTCAGCTCAATTCTGCGATTCTGAACTCCAGACTAGAATAGAATAGCATCCTTTCCTAGAAGGGATCACGACTACAAAAATAATAAACATTTCAAATTATTGTGGTGGCCGCTGTGGTGTAGTGATAAGCAGTGCGCGCTTCCACTCCGCAACGCCTGGATTCAAACCCTGGTCAAAGCAACATCGCAAAAAAATATAGAAAAAGGTTTTTTCTTAACAGCGGTCGTCCCTCGGCAGGCAATGGCAAACTTCCGAGTGTATTTCTGCCATTAAAAACAGCTTCTCATAAAAAAATACAATCGCCGTTCGGAGTCGGCGTAAAACTGTAGGTCCCTCCGCTTTGTGTGACAACTTCAAGGCGCACGCCACAAATCGGAGGAGAAGCTCGGCCAAACATTAACATATGTGTAAGCGCCTATCTATTATTATTATAGTGAAAAGAAAAAATCAAAGTAAAAAAGCACTATACTAAAATTATAAATTATAAATTATAATAATAAAAAGCAATGTTTACACAAAACTAAAAGAGAAGACCAGACTTAAAAAATTTTAAATGGGAAATAAGTTAGATAAACCCAAATACGAAAGACTGTATTATTGCGAATACTGTCACGGGGCTCACAAAATAGATAACTACCCATACCTAAACAGAAAACGTTAGAATACGTAAAAAGAAGATATAACAACTTTTTAGTAACAAAGATAGTAAAAAATAAAAATGGAAAACGGCAACGCACATTTAACCGTGGACATAAAGAGCAGAATGTACCATTACGCTAAGGCAGGAAATTGATAGGCTAAGGGCTCAGGTAGATGTTAATACCCCTAGGACTACTGACTATCAATCAGAAACCATTAATGATAACATAGTTTGCCAGGAGTCACTGGACGTTATCAAATCTTTACCTGAATTTCCTGGAAAGATCAACGCGTATGTTAGCTGGAGAGAAGCGGCTCATAACGCAATGAGCTTATACGTAAGGGGAAGTAGGAAATACCTCTCGGCCCTTACAATTTTAAGAAATAAAATCACGCATGACGCTTACGACACGCTAACGAACTATGGTACAGGTTTAAATTTTGATGCCTTAATAGCTCGTCTTGATTTCGCATATTCGTACAAACGTCCTATTCATATAATCGAGCAGGAGCTAAGTGTCCTTCGACAAGGCGCTTGTCTGTTGTCGAGTATTATATCATGGTGAACAAAAAACTGACCTTGTTAACCAATAAGACCATAATGACACATGGCACTAATATAGACATCACAAAGGAATTAAACAAAAAGGATAGAGACCATGCGTTAAGAATTTTCATTACTGGTCTGAATGGGCCATTGAGGGATATAATTTTTTCATTAAACCCGCAAGACTTACCAGACGCTTTAGCCAAGGCTCAAGAGCTAGAGTCGAATAATCAAAGGGCACGTTTTGCCCAAANTTTCATTACTAGTCTGAATGGGCCATTGAGGGATATAATTTTTTCATTAAACCCGCAAGACTTACCAGACGCTTTAGCCAAGGCTCAAGAGCTAGAGTCGAATAATCAAAGGGCACGTTTTGCCCAAAAATTTTTTTTTATTATAAAATAAAAAGTGGGAATAAAAAAGTTGAAAAAAGCATGAATATTAATATTCAATGTGCGAAAAATGAAAATTTAAACCGCTTGTGACATGATAGTCTTAAGGCGCCCGCCGATGGAATTACCGGCAACATAAAACAGTGGTAGTGGTAAGCAGTGCGCACTTCCACTCCGCAACGCCTGGGTTCAAGCCCTGTTCAAAGCAACATCGCAAAAATATAGAAAAAGGTTTTTCTTAACAGCGGTCGTCCCTCGGCAGCAATGGCAAACCTCCGAGTGTATTTCTGCCATGAACAATAGCTTCTCATAAAAATACAATCGCCGTTCGGAGTCGGCGTAAAACTGTAGGTCCGTCCGCTTTGTGTGGCAACATCAAGGCGCACGCCACAAATCAGAGGAGAAGCTCGGCCAAACACTAACATGTGTAAGCGCCTATCTATTATTATTATTATTATATAAAACAAAAAGGTGAAAAACAAAATATGAAAAAAGTTAAAAAGTGCAAAAATGCAGAATATTTAAACCCCTTGGGACAAGAAAGTCCTAAGGTGCCCGCCGTTGTTTTTACCGGCAATATACAAAATGAAGTCAAAAGGTGCAAAAATGCAGGAAATTGAAGCCCCTTGGGACAGGAAAGTCCTAAGGCGCCCGCCGAAGTTTTTACCGGCAATATAAAAAATGAAGTTAAAAGGTGCAAATATGCGGAACATTTTAACCCCTTGGGACAAGAAAGTCCTAAGGCGCCCGCCGAAGTTTTTACCGGCAATATACAAAATGAAGTTAGAAGGTGCAAAAATGCAGAAAATTTAAACCGCTTGGGACAAGAAAGTCCTAAGGCGCCCGCCGAAGTTTTTACCAGCAAAACAAACAAAGAAGTTAAAAAGTGCAAAAGTGCAGAAAATTTAAACCCCGTGGGACAAGAAAGTCCTAAGGCGCCCGCCGAAGTTTTTACCGGCAAAACAAAAAAAGTAGTTAAAAAGTGCAAAAATGCAGAAAATTTAAACCTCTTGGGATAGGAAAATCCTAAGACCCCGCCAAAGTTGATACCGGCAATAATATTATACTAAATAAATATTTTGCTTTGGGACATGAATATCCTAAATCGCTAGTCGACGAATATTCCGGCAATATCGTAGACAATTATTCAATACTGAGTGAAAGAGGCTCAGAATTATCAGCTGAAGATTATAATTTGGATAAAAATCCTGGACATTAAAATGAGGAATTATCAGTGTTAAAAGAAAAGGTAAAAGATAAAATTGAAGAAACTCATTTTAAAATTAATACAAGCTTTGCGTTTAGAACAAACGTAACAGCAGAAATAAGAATGGAAAGTAAGGAACCTATATGGAGCGGACAATATCCATACCCCCTATCCGTGAATTCATTTTGAATAAAGAAATTAACAAGTTGTTAAATGAAGAAATCATAAGGCCTAGTAAAAGTCCTTATAATTCACCAATCTAGGTCGTACCAATAAAAGGAACAAACGATGACGGTTCACCGAAATTTAGAATGGTTATAGACTACAAAAAATTAAATGAACATACTGTTTCCGATCGTAACCCTATCCCGGATACAAACATAATTTTATCAAATTTGGGGAAAGCAAAATATTGCTCAAGTATAGACTTGGAGTCCGGCTTTCACCAAATTTTAATATCAGAAAATTACATAGAGGAAACAGCTTTTTCCATTAATAACGGAAAATACGAATTTTTACGCATGCCTTTTGGTCTAAAAAATGCTCCCAGAATTTTTCAAAGAGCAATGGACGATATACTGCGTGACCACTTAGGAAGAATATGTCACGTTTATATGGATGACATAATAATTTTTTCAGAAAATTTAGAACAATACGTGAAGGATTTAGAAATGATAATTGAAACACTAAGTAAAGCCCACATGAAAATTTCACTTGAAAAACCAAAATTTTACGGACTGAATAGAGTTTCTGGGTTATATTATAGCCCAAAATATTGTCAAAACAGATCCCCATAAAATCGAGGTGATACCGAATTACCCAAGGATCTTATCGCAAATTTGCCTTTGACGAAATATTTATCAGCAGGAAACGGTAGATTTTNTGAAAAAAGTTAAAAAGTGCAAAAATGCAGAATATTTAAACCCCTTGGGACAAGAAAGTCCTAAGGTGCCCGCCGTTGTTTTTACCGGCAATATACAAAATGAAGTCAAAAGGTGCAAAAATGCAGGAAATTGAAGCCCCTTGGGACAGGAAAGTCCTAAGGCGCCCGCCGAAGTTTTTACCGGCAATATAAAAAATGAAGTTAAAAGGTGCAAATATGCGGAACATTTTAACCCCTTGGGACAAGAAAGTCCTAAGGCGCCCGCCGAAGTTTTTACCGGCAATATACAAAATGAAGTTAGAAGGTGCAAAAATGCAGAAAATTTAAACCGCTTGGGACAAGAAAGTCCTAAGGCGCCCGCCGAAGTTTTTACCAGCAAAACAAACAAAGAAGTTAAAAAGTGCAAAAGTGCAGAAAATTTAAACCCCGTGGGACAAGAAAGTCCTAAGGCGCCCGCCGAAGTTTTTACCAGCAAAACAAACAAAGAAGTTAAAAAGTGCAAAAGTGCAGAAAATTTAAACCCCGTGGGACAAGAAAGTCCTAAGGCGCCCGCCGAAGTTTTTACCGGCAAAACAAAAAAAGTAGTTAAAAAGTGCAAAAATGCAGAAAATTTAAACCTCTTGGGATAGGAAAATCCTAAGACCCCGCCAAAGTTGATACCGGCAATAATATTATACTAAATAAATATTTTGCTTTGGGACATGAATATCCTAAATCGCTAGTCGACGAATATTCCGGCAATATCGTAGACAATTATTCAATACTGAGTGAAAGAGGCTCAGAATTATCAGCTGAAGATTATAATTTGGATAAAAATCCTGGACATTAAAATGAGGAATTATCAGTGTTAAAAGAAAAGGTAAAAGATAAAATTGAAGAAACTCATTTTAAAATTAATACAAGCTTTGCGTTTAGAACAAACGTAACAGCAGAAATAAGAATGGAAAGTAAGGAACCTATATGGAGCGGACAATATCCATACCCCCTATCCGTGAATTCATTTTGAATAAAGAAATTAACAAGTTGTTAAATGAAGAAATCATAAGGCCTAGTAAAAGTCCTTATAATTCACCAATCTAGGTCGTACCAATAAAAGGAACAAACGATGACGGTTCACCGAAATTTAGAATGGTTATAGACTACAAAAAATTAAATGAACATACTGTTTCCGATCGTAACCCTATCCCGGATACAAACATAATTTTATCAAATTTGGGGAAAGCAAAATATTGCTCAAGTATAGACTTGGAGTCCGGCTTTCACCAAATTTTAATATCAGAAAATTACATAGAGGAAACAGCTTTTTCCATTAATAACGGAAAATACGAATTTTTACGCATGCCTTTTGGTCTAAAAAATGCTCCCAGAATTTTTCAAAGAGCAATGGACGATATACTGCGTGACCACTTAGGAAGAATATGTCACGTTTATATGGATGACATAATAATTTTTTCAGAAAATTTAGAACAATACGTGAAGGATTTAGAAATGATAATTGAAACACTAAGTAAAGCCCACATGAAAATTTCACTTGAAAAACCAAAATTTTACGGACTGAATAGAGTTTCTGGGTTATATTATAGCCCAAAATATTGTCAAAACAGATCCCCATAAAATCGAGGTGATACCGAATTACCCAAGGATCTTATCGCAAATTTGCCTTTGACGAAATATTTATCAGCAGGAAACGGTAGATTTTCAAAAAACATGTCACAAAAATAAACTATAGAAATAGATGAAAATGGTGTTTCTGCTTTTAACAAACTGAAAAGGCATTTAGCGTCAGAAATGGAGTTGACGCAGCCCGATTATTCAAAACAATTCGTGTTGACTACTGATGCATCTAACGTTGCAATAGGCGCAGTGCTTTCTCAGGAAAATAAAGCAATTACCTTTATGTCTAAAACTCTCGATAAAACGGAAAGAAATTATGCTACAAACGAAGAAGAGTTGTACGCCATTGTATGGGCGTTGAAAAACCTTCGTAACTACCTATATGGGGTAACTAATCTTGAAATTCATATAGATCATCAACGGTTAACATTTTCATTATCAACTCGTAACCCAAATTCCAAAATGAAAAGATGGCACGCGTTTATCGAAGAATTTTCTCCTAAATTTGTGTATCAGCCAGGAAAAACTAATATAGTAGCTGATGCACTATCCCACATTGAATTGAACAATTTGAGCAGCGAATTCGCCAGATTATGAATCGCAACATTCCGCACAAAGTAGCGAAAGCATTCATATCCAAGAAACTAAAAAACTCTTAAACCAGTTTAGGCAGCAAATTATATTATGTAAAAATAGGTTCACTATCCATGAACTAATCGAAACTTTTGGAAACAAAAGACACTTGATCGAATACGACACAGTTGAGAATCTACTCACAATTTTGAAAGAATATATTAGACCTAACTTGGTAACAGCAATACACTGCACAGTAGAGGATTCGCACGAAATACAGCGNCGCTGAAAAAAACATTTCAAAACAAATTTTTGTTCACCAAACTTTTTCCAATGGGTATCATCAATACAGAAGATCAATCGGGTACAATTGAACAGACATACAACAGAGCTCGTCGAAGCTCTAACGAAAATATGAAACAAATAGAAAAGCTATACTATTGGCCAGAAATGAGAAAGAAAATAAAAGAGTACGTGCAAAACTGCATAATATGCAATAAAAATAAATACGATAGGCATCCTAAAACAATCCAATATGTAAAGCTCCAATTCCAAAAGAAGAAGGCGAACAACTTCACATAGACATTTATTATGCCCAAAAGTTGAAATTCATCACGTGTGTAGACGCTTATTCTAAATTTCTAATATTAAAAAACATTGAGGATAAATCTAACATTGAGGAAAAAATTTTGAAACTGCTCCAAACTTTCCCAGATGTAAAACGAATCACATTAGATAACGAACCAAGCTTCACAACACCCCAATTCAAATCATTAATGCAGAGATTAAATATTGAAATTTATTTTTGCGATCCAAGGCACAGTACTACTAATGGACAAATAGAGAGAGTCCATTCCACTATAATCGAAATCGATAGATGCATAAAATAGGAATACAACATAGTGAGCGATGTTTTCCACAATAAAGTAAAACATGAAAATTTACCCAACATCCTCAGGCAAGCGCAGGTAAAAATGCTCACGACTCATAATAAAAATAGAACGGATAAACAGTTTTATCCAGGCCAAATGATTTACGAAAAAGTTATAGGAGAAAGAAATAAACTAAAAACTAAGTATAAAAAGCAACAAGTAAAGGAAAATCTAGGGAATAAGATAATAATTAATAATAGGAATAGAATTGTTCGTAAAGATAACATAAAATCATAATATTTTAGAATGCCATCATGCTACTTTTACTTCTTGGATTACTACTCAGTTTAACAAAAACTGACATCATAGATTACACTCGACAAATTTATATAACAGTGTTCTTTACGACAAAAATAACAACGCTAAATTTGAATTTAATAATGCAGACTGAATCAGAAATTTTAGTAATAGAAACGTTGGTAGGACAATTAAAATAAAATACTTTTAGACAAAAAAGAGGTATAAATGCATTAAGAACACCTTGGAAATGGATAGCAGGAACTCCGGACCATGACGATTTCATCAAAATGAATGACAAATTAGACGAATTAATTTCAAACAATAGTTGCGTTCGATAACAAAATTAGCCAACACCAGCCAACAATCAAAATCAAGAGAGTAAGCGAAAATTCTCTCCCAAAGAGATGAAAAAGCAAAGAAGGAAACGAACAGGCGACTGCCTTCCTCGGGGATGAATATGCTAGGCATGAAATTATTGGTACACACGCCTTCCAAGCACGCAGGGTTGCTTTTAAGAAACAAAAAATAATTAACTCCAAATTGTTTCAAAAAGTATAGTGTAAAACGAAATTTATTGAATAATTCCACATAAAATGGTATACATAAATGACGCATTTTCTAAACGATTTAAATTAAACGCATTTGCGAATTGACAGAAAAGTACTACGGATTGTAAATTTTTGTTAACTATGAGGTGAATGAAAATTTGCAACCCGGCCTGATGGTTTGATTTTATTACTAAGGCGTCTAATAAATTCATGGCTTTTAGTTCTAGAAGAATAAATGTCAGTAAAGACAAGTCTTTTTTGTATAATTTCTGATTTTAATTGCTCAACGTCTTTTGAACTAGAGCAACTGTCAAAAATTTCCAACAGTAAAAAGTCACGAATTGGCACAGCAGAAATGTAAAATTTTCTCGCCATAATAAAAAGTTTTTTCAACATGGAACTTTTCTACTAATTGACATGAAATTACTATCTCAACGCTCGGAGCGCTGCCACTGAGGGCCTTTGCCAACTGATTAAAAAGAGAAAATTTGGAAAGACCAAACAAAAATTTTGAGATTTCTCGTTGTTAATACGAATGCCATAGTTTTTACCTAGCTCGTAGGACTACGCAAAATTTTGACAGCTTGTAAATATGTATACACATAAAGTTGTTGGCGGTAATAAGGAGTCAAAATTAAAATGGAGAAAAGAACAAAAAGCGTAGGTTAGTTGTCAGTTATAAAATAAATCCAATTTATTTGCGAATATTTGTTTATTCTTTTTATTGAAAGGCAACCACTCGGAAAAGCTTGTGTTAATTATATTGATAACAGAACCTGGCAGCTCGCACGTTGTCTAAATTCTCAAGTAACATAAAGTCCACAAAAGAATAAGTACGCCATGTATAAATTTTAACAATACACAAAAATAGAGCTTTCGCACGAGCGTTTGTTTGGTTTTTCAACACCATTTATAATTTTCTTTTAATAAAATCACGATTTGACAAATACTTAAATTTATTTATATAATAATAATACAGCACACAACCCTGAAATCTAAGAAAAAGTCTGAGGAAGGCCATTAAATAGCAGCACACAACCCCGTGCCTTCCTCAGAAGTGAATATAACTACAACAACAACGACTACTACAACAACAACCCAAAGAGGTTGGTTACTGTCTATACTGTGGCCAAAAAGCATATAAATACCAAAACTCGGAAAATGCAATTTTGTTTGTTTACAGAAATTGCAACCATATGTTTTGTGATCATATGTTTTCGTGTTGGATAATTTTTGCTGACTAAAATTTTGCCAGTACAAAATGAACGCTTCTCTTGTATTAAAATGAACGCTTGCTCTCACAATTTTTGTGTGTTGGATAATTTTTTGTCGTTATCGAACGCCATCCAGTAAAAATTTGGAAAAACTATTACAAATTTTTGACTTGTCGAACGCACCTAATAACAAGCAGTTTACAACAAACTCAGAAATTTTTAAAATTATCACACAACTGACTGATACAGTGCAAAATATTAAAGGTGACACATTTGCTAGAAATATAGAGAAGAAACGAAATCAGTTTATTTTGCATGAACTTCAAAACATGATAAATACAATAACTTTTGGAAAATTAGGAATTTAAAACCCAACTATTTTACATTTGACGAACTAAAAAATATCACTTATTATCAACATGGAACTCTATGACAGTTACGGTTAATGGACATTTCAGAGTTTATAATTATACAAAAGAATGACATAATTGTACTTTACATTAAATACACAAAAATAGAATTAACTTGTAAGTTTTATGAAGTAAGGGCTATAGCTCAACTAGATGGTAAGCTTCTAATCAACAGAAATGTAACAAATTCTAAAAGCAAATTTTATAATATTTATAATTGTAAAGTGAAACACATATTGTAAATTAGTAAAAGAAAAATCATGTTTGTCAGAAATTTTAAATAAAAATCAAGGAAAATGTAAAAAATTAAAGAACGGAACAATAAAATTGAAATAGTGAAACAAGGGGCAATACTAATTTCAGGAAAAAATAATGTCGAAAACCTAACACTAGAAGGAACATATTTAATTACTTTTGAAAATCAAACTGGGATAAATAATATCACATATGAAAACACTGAGTCTAAAATTTGGAACTATTTGAAATATAACTATGTAAACAACTTTGAAATATTGGAATATATAGAATCAAGTAACAAGCTGTTAAAACTAGAAAACATAAATATTTTAGGTGAAAAAAATATACGCTTTAAAACCAATTCATTCATTTGGTATATTATCTGTCTGATGAAGAGATGTGGTGATCTCCGAAATAGCTGCTAAGACTTCGACCGCTTAGACTTTGTTGCTTTTTCAATTTTTCCTTATAAACAATCGTGGTACAAAGCTCAATAAAAATATTAAAAAAATAAAATGTCAATAAGCTACAATAACATTGACAAGTACATAATTTAATCTTTGTTTTATACAATGGCACACTTTACTACTTTTTCCTTCAACAGTAGACTAACGATTGGTTTTTGGTAACGGTTTGGCAACCGATCGTGCCCCGGCACTTCAACCAGACGATATCTTCTTTATTTTTCACTCAGCATACATTCACACGTATTCACGCATACATACGTACATATCTGACTTACACAACACCCACAAACACGCATACGTATTCGCGCTACAATTCGCTTTTACTCATGTTGCGCTTCAATATTGGGGAACATGTTTGCGTTAGTGACAGATACGCTGATGGAGTGGAAGGATAATTAAGCCGGATTATGTTTTCAATCACAGGCTGTGGTTACAGGCTCGCATCCGCCGATATTACTTGTAACATGGAGTGTGTGCGTAAAAAATTCAAAACGCAGCCTGAGTATTTTATTTGCATATTATGCCCCACGACCCAATGCCGGGCTTCCTATTCTTATCCTTTTGCCTTCGCCTGTGTATGTCTCACGCACAAGTCTTTGGAGCGGTGTTACAGCTACACATGTATCTACATGAGGGTGAAAAAGTAAAGTCGGAATTTTTATGCTTTTTCCCCCTAGGATTGTTCTATACCAAAAAAAATATATCCCTTTTTTTTATTTTGAAATCAAAAAATATTTAGAGGTCGCTCAAAGCGCCTGTTTAGGCCTTAAGCCTAAATATTTCAAAAAGCTGGTGCTCCGCCTTAATGTCTGTTTTTCTTATACACTCAAATACATATGTGTGTACGTATTAACGGGAAGACTTGGGCCATTAGCAAGTCCTTCCCGCCGGACAACGAACTTTCGTTAACTTTTCCCTTCTATATCGGTGTTTGTCCGGGAGTCTGCAACTAAAGCGATTTAATTTAATCTGTCACTTCTCGTGTGAGTCTACATGGAGCTACCAGCGTTAGCGATATTCAAGTATTAAGGTAATATACTCAATTTATTTATTTATTTATTTATTACGATCTTGGAGATCTAGATAATTTAATAAGGTACAAAGTATTTTTAATGTTTACATATTTGTTTCGATTCTTTAAATTTCTTCGACTTCAATTATCTAATAATCTATAAAATTATTTACTAAAAATTTTTAACTACTTGATAGGTAGCGCTTTACAGTAGCTGTATAATAATTTTTTAAATTTTTTGGTATTATTGCAGTTTCTAATATCAATTGGCAGATCATTATATTCTCTAATTCCATCGTAGTATATACTTTTTTTATCGAATTCGGATCTCACTACCGGCAAGTAAAAGTTGTTATTGTGTCTTGTTTGATAGCTATGGACCTCTCTATTTAGTCTGACACGTTCACTTAGGTAATTCGGCAGGTTTCCCAACTTTATGTTGTGTATAAACTTCAATGTGTAGTAAGTCATGTTCTGTTTTACACTAAGCCAGTTTAAGCTGTCAAGTAAATCTTTAATTGGGGTATCATACCGTTTTCTTAATATGAAACGCATAATTTTGTTTTGCTTAATTTGTAGCCTGGATATTTGCAAATCAGCTAATGCGAATAGAATTGTAGGGCAGTAAATGAAATGCGGCTCGATAATGGATCTATAGACCAGTATTTTGTATTGCTTACTAATATGCTTGCATGATCGAAACATGAACCCTATTTTTTTGGAAATTTTCCCTTCAATGTATTTTAGATGTTCATCCAATTTTAATTTGTCATCTATAATTATTCCCAGATATTTTATTCGGTTTACTCTTTCTATAGGGGTATTTGCTATTTTTAGCGACACATTATCATCTTGAGTCACTCTAGACCCCATTATCATCCATTTTGTCTTTTCTATGTTTATTTTAAGCATATTTTGGCACAACCACTTATATATTGCCTGTAGGTCCGACTGTATTTTTGAGGCTGCCTCATCAATCGTGTTACAGCTTATAGTCAAAAGTGCATCATCAGCGAATAATCTTGTTTTGCAGTATTTGATACAGTTTTTAATATCATTTATGTAAATTATAAAAAGAATTGCTGCAAGCACCGATCCCTGTGGCAATCCTATTTCAATGTCCACTTCGGGGGAAGTCTTACTTCTTATTACAGTTTTCTGTTTTCTTCCACTAAGGTAACTTTTGAACCAGTTAAGCGCTATATTTCTAATGCCAATATTATACAGTTTTTTTATAAGAATATCTCTGTCTACTGTTTCGAACGCTCTTTTTAGGTCGAGGAAAACTGAAATTGTAAATTGTTTCTTCGTTCTACTTTCTTTCCATTCTGCAATTACCAGGTTAAGTGCAGTTTCACACGAGTGTTTTGATCTAAACCCTGACTGCTCATTTATAATAATTTCGTATTTATTTAAGTAATCCAGCAATTGGTTCTTAACTACAGTTTCTATTATTTTCTCATCGCTAGGTAAGGTATTTATGGGTCATATCTCCTCTGGCTTAATTGTTCCCTTTACTTTTTCAACAGGTACAATTACTGAGGTCTTCCAGCAATCTGGAAATACACCAAATTGGAAACTTTCATTAATTACACATGTGTAGGTATAGCCTAAGTACTCCATGCTGTCTTTTAATACACCTTCCGTTACTAATTTTTTTCCTCCGTATTTGTTTTTTAATTTCGTTGTAACTCTCATAAGTTCTTCAACATCTATTTCTTTCAGTTTAAACAAGCTTCTGTTTATCTCCATTTGATTTCCACCTGCTTCGAAGATTTCAATGCTATCTCGGATTCTGCTTATGCTCTCACTAAAGTAACGGTTTAATTCAGTTGCTATTTCATAATCATCTTCAATAAGAGCACCATTTACAGAAATTTTTTGAATTTGTGCTACCTCACTACTCAGATTTATGGCGTCTTTTAGACATTTCCACATTAACTTTTGGTTATTAGTATTTCTTGAGATTTCGTTTTCCATAAATGTTTTCTTTTTTATTTTAACTGCTTTTTTGTAATATCGTTTTATTATAATATAGTTATCCCAATTATTGGTTCTCTCTGCTATTTTAAATTGTTCATATTTCAGCTTATTCAATTCTGTTAGTTCATGGCCGTACCATTTATTAATCAATTTAACTTGAACTCGTTTTTTATATGTTAAAGTGGCCATTACGTCATTGAGGATACTGTTTATTCCTTGGACCTTTAGGCTAACTTCGCAGTTGTTTAGTTCAGCTAAATTGTAAGTTCTAAGGAGATTTACTAAGTGGTCTTTTGTATAGTTATTCCAACACACGCGGTTTTCATAAATTCTCATTTGGTACTTCTTTTGAATTGGTAGTTTGAATGAAATAGTTTCATGATCTGATATTTTATGCGAAGCCAAATTCGATACTTCAACTTCAGTTTTGTTACTAAAGAGTAGATCTATTCTCGTTTGCGTTGTTTCTGTTATTCTTGTATTAAAATTAATTAATTGATACATTGCTAGTGATTCGAACGTCCTAATTAGCTGGCTCGAGTATGTTGTGTGTGTATTGACATTTATATTAAAGTCGCCAATAACGATATTGTTGCCGCTTTCAGAAAAGCAATCTTCCATCACCTCATTAATATGTCTTATAAATTCGGCATCACTGGTGTTTGGTGAGTGATATAACGCACAAATCCGCCACTTAGTTATACATCGTATTGTTTCCAACACAATACACCATATATTATTACCTATGCTCCTATTGAATATAACTTTGAAATCAATTTGCTTATGAATATAGGTTAAGACACCACCGGTGTGACGACTATGCGAGTCGCATCTAATATGATTGAACCCAGCAATCTCCAGTTCCGAGTCATATACATCCTCCGTAGTATGTGTTTCTGCACAAAGTACAATATCTGGATTTTCTTCCTCGATCATTATTTCAACTTCATTTTTGTTAGCTGTGATACTATTTGTATTAAGATATATACATTTTAGTTTATTTTTGTGTTTCTTGAATTTTTCATTATATATTTTTTGTGTGTTTTCTGCATCTTCATTTAGTTGCTAATAACCTAATTTTTGTTTTTTTTATCTCTAGTTTATTATTGTAGCATTGACAGTGCCTGTCAAATGTATCATGATTTATGTCTAAAGCTAGGTTTAATTTTGTGTTCGCTTTTATGCAATTTAGACACTTGTTAATTGGATTTTTTTCACATGTTTTATCGTTGTGTTTTCCGTGGCATTTGTGGCAAGCTTCTTCGTTTTTACAGTCGGCTGATTTATGATTAAATCCTTTGCATTTGTAGCACATTAGTACATTAATAGCATCGAAGACTTTACATCTATCCCACCCGACATTTATTCGCTCTGCGGCAAGAATTTTTGTAAAATCCTCTTTATCTATTTCGATGATTGCATTATACACCTTTATGTTGCCTCGATTTCTTTCAAACTGCTTCAATACTTTTAATGAGCCTTGGATCAGGTTATTATTTTGCTTCCTTATTGATTCTATTAAATCGCTATTTTCGTATTTAAAATTCATTCCTGCAATTAAGAAGCTTGGACGAATTGAATTTGGCACTTTTATTTCATATTCTTTGCCAATGTTTTTTTCAATGGCATCTTTGATTTTTTCGCGTTCATCATTATTTTGACTATGAATCACCATTACACCATTATTTTTTGATAAAATTTTCGAAATATTCAAATTTTTGGGATCAACTTTGCTGTTCAGATCTGTTTTCGTTTTTTCAACCGCTTGCTTTACTTTGGGTTTCACAATTATTGCAACATCGTTTTTTAACTCTGGCAATGCCTTTTTCTTTATATTGTTTTTAATAGTTTCTGCATATGACATTTGTATTTCATTAGTGTTGTTGTTCAGCTTTTTGATTTCACTATGTACCTTTTCGTTGTCTTTGCCGATTGTTTCAGTTTTGTTTTTTACTTCTTCAACCATTTCATATAAGTTTTTTACTTCTCCAATTTTTTTTTCAAATAATTTCTGAGATTTTTCCATCATTGCAACACGTTGTGTATACCGCGTTTCAACTGCTTCCAATAATGACTTTATCTCATTTTGACTTTTTTTCATAGTTTCTTCGAATTCGCTCTTGTATTCGTTTAATATAGAGTTATTTTTTTTTACACTCATCTGCATATCTTGTAGCACCAGGTCGACGTTTTGTATGTATGTTATACATTCGTCACACATAAATCGTATCAAGTTGTTTTTCTCACCAATAATTTTTGCGCTATATTTATCAACTCCTGAACATTGTAGGCTCTCATGGTACACTTTACCACACACTCCTTCACATGCTATACCACTTTCCCCTCTTATTGTGGAATTGCATTTTGCACACACACCCATTTTTGCCGTTTATTTATCTGTGTATATGATCTATGTTTATATTTTGTATAAATGTGAAAAACTTATTTTCAATATAAAATAGTTAGTTTTGGAATTTTGTTCACTTTATTTGTAATTAATAAAACATAAATTCGCTTATTGAGTCTCTATCTCGCATATTTAGCGATTTTTAACACTTGGCTATGGTCGCTTTGCCATTTTTGCAATACAAAGTTTTCCGAGCAGAGCCAAACACGTCTAAACACCTCAGTCCTTCGTAAACTAGTCCCCACAGATTGACCAATATCTTCGTTATTACTCAAATTTTTGCACGTCAAAAATGCACTAAATCACCAGTTTCCACTTTTAAAACACTACTAAAACGTTTCCGGTTATTATTTTATGCAAACCAAATCATTTATTCACTTTTATTTTATATATTTCGTTAATAAAACAGAGTAAACAAACTTTGCGCCTGCTAAAATTATTATAACCTCAAATCGCTCAATTGTATAAAAATAAAATTTTACCAAATATATGACTTAATTAACTATTATTAAACCACGGCCTTATATTTTTCTTTTATTTCCTTTAAATAAAAATCTCAGTGCATCCGAGCACCTCCGAAAGCACATGCATTTTGACATGGTCCCATCGAAGCCGAGCGATATATGACCAACGACCTGCATATTGATATTAATTACAGTCCACAACCACAGCGTACACAGGGAATTATTGTCCAGAAATCACTTTTGCCACAACGTTTTCCGCAACAGCAATCGGTCAAGCCACAGAGATCTAGCGACAACTCAACCACACTTAGCTTACTTGCCACAACACCTGCTACATTTGCCAGGACACCAGCGAGCATACTACACTACAACCACCAAACACCAATCACTTTTAATTCAAGGTCAGTGTTGCCAGAACTTTTTGGGCCGACCGGCTAAATTGGCAAAAAAAAACGGCTAAAAACGGCTAAAATGTTTTAGTGAAATTTCACATAGACCCTGGCAAAAAACGGCTAAAATGTTTTAGTGAAAATTCACATGCTTTATTTAAATAAATTGCAAGAAACGAAAGACTAGTTAACACCATTAATTTATATCGAGTGTATATTCCTCATTATAAAAATGAATCACTATTGTATATATCACCTGAATTCATTAATTTTAAGAGATCGTCATCTACAGTAAAATTATGGCAGCATTTTTCTTCACGTTTTAAACCGTATCTTATATATAAAATAGCGTTTAACGTTTTAACGCACATTGGATTTCTTTGCTTAGTTTTTTTTATATTCATTGAACTAAATATTCGCTCAATTTCTGCATTACTTATAGGCAAAACAAGAAAACTAAAAACTAGGTTGCAAAGGTCAGCAAAAGGGTTTTCTCCTAGGGCATTTCGAAATTGATAAACTTCGGCCCAAAATTTTACAGTTGAGTCTAAATTACTCCAGGTATGTAACGTTAACCGTTGCCATTGCATCTCTATGGATGTTATTTCGTCGGCATTATATTTGGGTTTTTGTTGCTGTAGTTGAACAAATACTTTTGGTTTAATTACTCTTAATGCATTTCCAACCGAAAAAAGTCAATTTTTTTTAGTGTGGCAATATTTGTAGGGAGGCGTTGGCGTAATTCCTTTATTAAAGTGATAATAAAATAGCGACCATTTTCTCGAATTATTTTCTCGGCTTCGTGGTCAAAAGCGTTTGTGCTTACTTTTGTTTTTAAATACTCTTCAAAACTGTGATAAAACTGAGGAAATGGAGCAAGGTATGGTTCCAACGGGGAGCATATAGGATCAAATGTGTCCGCGCTAATAACCACTAGGGAGCATAGATGCGAAAGTAAAACATTGAGTTCATTAAAAATCTTCATTGGGTCTGCATTATTGCTTTCGAACAACTTGTTTACTTTTTGCACCTGAAAATTAGGCAAATAGTAAAATCGGCTAAAAACGGCTAACTTTTTTTTACAAACCGGCTAACAAATCGGCTGCCGGCTAGATCAAATTTTCTCCGGCTAGTTGCTATCAAAACCGGCTAAATATAGCCGGAAAACGGCTAAAATGGCAACGCTGTTCAAGGTACGTGGTTATAATTTCAATTGCACTTGTTAGAAATTTGCCATAAAAACGTTTTAAATTCAATGCGCGTGCGCAAACGAGAATCTCGCGAGTGTTTAAAGTAAAAATATACAATTGGAGCATTTAAATTTGAAACCACACTGTCATTAATTGAGGTTAGTCTGTCCATCCGCAAGTGACCACAATTAGGTGTTCTTGCAACATTAACATATACACACACAGTGTCACACAGTACTCGTTGGTTTGCTACACATTTTTTAGAGTCTCGGTTCAAATTGCGTCCGCGATCGGTAACCAAAAATAAGTGCACCTTGCGTCCACTCGTATATATATACTCGCAACAGTGATCCGTATCACATAATATTGTTAGTGAAGAATCTCGATTTGGTTTAAATTCACAGTCCATAATTCATAATCTTCGTTTTTCTGATCGTTTTTTCATTGTCCCTCTTAGTTGGGTTACATTCTTTTGTATATTTGCGAACACTGTCACTGTTTCGAGGATACATAACCTCTAAATTTTGTTATTTGCATTGAACCAATTGTAGATTTTCACTAAATCACTACACATAAGCGATTCAACTCCGTAACATATTGCATATTTTGTATATTAAAATTTGTTGCGTACGTTGGACACATCACGATTTTACCACGTTTATTATTAACACCTTGCACAGCTTATCAAAGCGCGGAGATATTAGTCTGCACAGTTGGGTGTCGAGTCGTTAGTAAACAATAATTATAAAAGAAAAAGGTTTAAATTTTAATAAAGTGTCGAATATATTTCGCAATACAAACTATTTTAAATTTTATTGATTGTGTTGGTTCTTTTCTGGCGAATAAAAGCGATATCAATTATTCGCTTAAGTGGCAACTTTACGATTATGCTTGAAACCTCGAGGGATTTCCCAAATATCCTTCGAATCGTATATCTGGATTGTTAAATGAATGCTAACGATGACCAAATTGTAGTACAATTAACTTTATTGTACAACAAACAATTTACAATACTCGCTAATACACTAAAAATGCTGTACAATACTTGTTAAAGCAATAATAACACTTTACTAAACTTGTTAACACAATTAAACTCATTGCTTGCTTATTCGCAACTCACTTCTCTGCTCACTTTACTTGTAGCTTGCTGACTTGTAATTAACTCACTTCGCTGTGGCGGCGCCCTTATATACCTGCGCTCGCACTTATGGCAACTGAACGGTGAAGCCTTTCTTCGGCTGCGGCATGTGCAACAGCACCAAATCGCCTTCCTGTAGCTCCTCTCGGCTCGATGCGTTACTGGACATTGCTTCCAGCTTATCTCCGGTGGTGCACCATCTCTGCCGGCCACTTGTGGTGACCAGACCATGTCTCCTCTCGTGGGCACCCTTTTCGCCAGATCTATGCCGCATCCTCTGTCCACGACATCCAGGCTCCTGCCTTCGTGCCTTTAGCACATCTTGGAAAATCCGGTTCCCCACGCGGAAACTTGCCCAGTGTTTCCGCATCTCGCTTTTTCGCCGACGTCAACCTCATTGACCGGACATGTATAACCTCATCCTTGACTTCCAGCTTAACTCCGGCGTATCACCATTGAAACGTGGTTTAGCGGCTTTCCTCCTGCCGGAAACACTGCCTGGGTTGCCCTGACAACTTCTTTGTTGCGACGTCTTCTTCACTAAGCTGGCGGAACCGTCACGCTTTTCCTGTATCGGTGAACCACTTCCTTCTCCACACGAAACCATTTCGTCTCCATCACAGTCAACCTCTGCCCAACTAACCACTTCCGTTTCTGGTGGAATTTTCGACACTTCCTCTAAGACTAACCGTCTGCTGCAGCACTGGCTGTCGTAACCAACCCTAAGTGGCACTTTCCTGTGACGATCTGTCAGGATCATTCTCTGGGGGTCAATCTTCATGCCTTGGCCAAGTAAGCCGATGATGACTTCATCCACAATGTCTGCCACTATAAACTTAGTGTTCGAGGCCACACCGTCGATTATTACCTCGCATGGTACTTCTCCTAACACTTGGGTGCATTCACCAGTTGCAGTATGCAGCTTTGCTCCAGGTAGTGGCTTCACATAAAAAGTGGCCAAATCCGGTCGAATAATGGAACGTGTCGTTCCAGTATCCACTGTGAGTATTCTCTTCTGCCCATTCACACATCCACCAACAGCTGCATGCTTTCCGGCCAATTTGTGAGACGGAGATTATGGGGCATTCAATTGCGGGAGCCAGCGCGCGCCCTTGCTGCTGGATCGTTTTAGTTTAACGACTGATTAGAGTTGGATTCGTCTCCTTCAGTCCTGCGTTTGCCTCCTGCTGAATTGTTGAGCGCACTGGAACTTGCGCTGCAATCGCGGGCGAAGTGGCCTGGCTTTCCACATTTAAAACGTTTGCCAGAGCCATGCTTTTTCTCGCCCAGCAGTTGGATTAGCTTATTCAGCATTTCCTTTGTCTCGTCCGGTGTCTCCACTTCCACGCGATGTGCTTTGTAGGCTGGTCTACTTAGGAGCGCCGCCGTTTCACGTGTCTGAGCATACGAGACAGTTTCAGCAAATGTTGGCTTGGGATTCGCGTACGTCTCTCGCTTGGTATACACGTACCGCATTCCGTTGATGAACCTCTAGATTTTTACTATTTTGAGGTGCTCACCAGATGCATCTCCAATTGCCAAATGAGCCAACTTTTCAATCTTGAAGGTGAATTCCTGTAGAGTCTCGTTGGATTTCTGGCAGCGATTCTCCAGCTCCATCTGGTAAATCTGTCTCCTGTGCTC
The DNA here is from genome assembly GCF_001687245.7 of Rhagoletis zephyria. Classification (NCBI taxonomy): domain Eukaryota; kingdom Metazoa; phylum Arthropoda; class Insecta; order Diptera; family Tephritidae; genus Rhagoletis; species Rhagoletis zephyria. The sequence goes on along the minus strand of NW_016157634.1, from coordinate 37,647 downwards.
GCTACCATAACGTCTTTCCGCTCCACCCATTAACGCATCCTAACTGTTCCTTTCACAATCAGGAATAGTCTGCGAGATTTCCGCTGCAGGTCCTTTTAATGCAACGAACAGTGCAGCGGATTTATCCTCCATGCTCCAGTGATTTGCTGTAGCTGTCTTCTCAAACTGGAGCTTAAAGACCTGGAAAGGAATAGTGCCATCAAAGGATGGAGTCTTTACCTTGGGAGCGTTCGTCCAATTAGCTGGACGATTCAACTGCAAACCCCGGAGACGATCTTCAAGCTCATCCACCTTAGCTTCGACTTTGTCCTGTTTTTCTTTAATAAGCGCTTCGAATTTATCTTCCCGTTCCTCGATTTTATCCTTTCTCTCTCTGAGTTCCGAGTAATTTTTGAATAAATTGTCTTGTGGCTGAGTACTCTTTTCATATAGCTGCGATGATATGCGTGTGTCCTTCACTTGCAGCTGAGATGAAATCTGTGATGACATGTGTGGAGACTTTTGCTGTTTTTCAACCTTCCCGGATGTCTGCTGCACTTCCTTCGACGAACAAGCGGCCTCATCATTCTGTCCACCCTTTGCGGATGCATCGTCGAGTTTACCCTGGAAGTCGTATTTGTCCACGTCGATGCCTTCTGCTTCCATAGCCTCTAGCAGCCGTGATAGTAACTCCACTTTTCTTCCGGAAGTTGCTAAATTTCGCTTCTCCAACTCCTGTTTGAGTTCCTCAAACTTTAAGTCCTGAATTTTTGCCATTTTCAAAAGTTTATCCTTCGGGATTGATTTAACAATCCCACTTCTGACACCAATTGTTACGATTATCCTTGAAACCTCGAGGGATTTCCCAAATTATCTTCGGTTCGTATCTCTGGATTATTAAATAAATGCTAACGATGACCAAGTTGTAGTACAATTAACTTTATTGTACAACAAACAATTTACAATTCTCGCTAATACACTAAAACGCTGCACAATACTTGTTAAAGCAATAATAACACTTTACTAAACTTGTTAACACAATTAAACTCATTGCTTGCTTATTCGCAACTCACTTCTCTGCTCACTTTACTTGTAGCTTGCTGACTTGTAATTAACTCACTTGGCTGTGGCGGCGCCCTTATAAACTTGCGCTCGCACTTATGGCAACTCTAGAACGTTCTGAAATTTATCGCTCATTCTCTATCTCTCGCTGTTCGCAGTGTTCATCCAACTTGACTTTTCTCTTCGTGGAACATTCTACGTCATTCCTCGAACATTCTGCCTATTTCTCGTTGTTCGCTTCGCGTTGCCGCAGTATTCGCCACAATACAACCTATAATCTTCGATAAGATTACGCGTGTAACATCATATAATTCTATCTGCGAATTTAATTAATACTTCGTTCAGGGTAAATACCTTTAACAATGAAATTGTATATTCTTTTGGCAGAAGCTGTAACAGAGTTCGAATCTCATTACAAAGGCATACCCGCAGCAGAACAAAACAAACATGGTCTTGCTATTCAGCTAGACGAATTAAAAGCTTTGTGGGGAAAAACCAAGTCAGCTTACGATAAGCTTATCAATGAGGGATTACCTAATGATGATACAGAGGCCATAAAAAAGAAGAATAGATTTCCTTTCAAAGCTATGTCAGGTGCATGTCTGCTATTGTTTCTCAGGTTGAAATACTAACCAAAGCGAACAAAGATGTAGAGGATCAGTCCGTCCGGGAACACAATATCCACCTGCCACCGTGCGATACAGATGTGTTCAAGGGCGACTATTTTTCATGGCCATCTTTCCGAGATATGTTCACGACCATCTACATCTTGAACAAGCGCCCCACCCGAGTTGAGAAACTAGTTCACCTCAATAATAAAACCCAAGGGGAGGCAACAGACATAGTGCGAAAGTGCCCACTTACCCATGAAGGCTTTTCGACAGCCTGGAAAAACCTGTGTCAGCGATACGACAACAAACTTATCTTAGTTAAAACTATGTTCACATATCAATATTATCCCAATCAAAGCCCGTTTTTTAATCACCCCGTTTACATAGGCAAATCTCAGATTATTAGCCGTCAAATTTGTTGTGGTTGTTATTCTCACATCTCAAGGAAAAGTTATGTTTCTTCTCTGTGCCACCGTGATCACGTTTTTATGCTATAATAAGCAATATAAATATATTTTAACTTAACATTTTATTAAAAATACCTTTACAAACCTCTTTTCATTGATAGCGTACATTTTTGTTTACTTTTACATTTGGCATTTCTCCTCTTTTTTGGAAAAACAATCGATAAAACTAGGTGGACACCGAAAAGTTATCGGTTTAATCTGAGATTATTTTATAATTACAGATTAACAAGGGACGAATTTTATATGGCTAATCTCTTGTTATAATTACAGATTAGGGTGTTAAGCTCGAAAATGAGGATAATCTACTTANTACATGTGAACCTAGTATTACACACAATTAAAAGTTGTATCTAGCTTAAAGACAGTGGGATCTGAGAGTGGTAGCTCAATAAAAAACCTACGGAGCGAGATTAATAATTGTTTATCGTCCCTAAAAAGTCATCAAACTAACATCTCTAACTGGGACACAATTATTATATATTTGTGTTCAACGAAGCTTCCATAAAGTACACTGGCTCTATGGGAACAGACCATGGACCAGAAAACGGACATTCCAAAGTGGTAGGATATGGACAGGTTCCTATCCAATAGATTCCAAACTTTGGAAACTCTAGCGGGACTAAAGGGTACAACAGCGGCGAAAGCTCCAAGGCACCGGCGCGCACGGCACCACCAGGAGTCTAACACTAAAATGCTACGAGCCTTTCAGGCAAGCGTAAACAAGTTCACCTGCCTAATATGCCAAACTAATGAGCACAAGTTACGCAGCTGTTCACAATTCCGCAACAAAACACCAGCTGATAGAATCGATTTTTTGGAAAGCAAAAAAATGGTTCCTGAATTGTCTTAGTACTGTACATTAGGCTGGGTCGATTTTGTATGGGGGAAAATAAAAGTTATTTGACCGCATTGTAATAGTAATATTATGATGTCTTAGGTATAAACCAATTGTTAATGGCCAAAAAAAATTTATTTAAAACTTATCTTTAGCCCGCGCAAACGAATCAAAGTGTATGAATTTTGAGAATGAAACTTTGGCTTGTAATATCTATGGAATGCGTTATTGTTATAAACTGGGAGATATACAAAATTAAGGGTTATTAAATTTAGTACCTCACGTTCATTTACCATTTTTCAATAAGTCTAACAGTTTTTAAGATATTAAGATAAAACTTACAAAAGCTATAATTTTCCCTTATAAATTTTCAATACTTCAGCAACCAGGTGAAAAATACAAAAAAGTGAGACGAGATTTATTTCAATCGTTTTAATGATCTCGTATGTTTATATAATATTAAAAGGACCATGGTCTTGGTCACGCCGATTTGGTCAGTTTTCAAGATCGTGGTGAATGAAGTCAAACATGTATTGTCAAAGATTAGGAATCATTTGATAAGTTAATAGTAGTTTCCAGCATATAAGTATTTGCACACATTAACATAATACAATTAGGGTAAGTCCATTTATGCAGTATTGCAAAATGGTGCGGAATGGTTTCATTAGACACCGAAGAAGCACATTTTTCTAAATTTGCCGTTATATGAAAGTAGGGGACGTGCATTAAGTGTTAAGATATACATAAATATTTTAGTTAAAAAATAAATGTAATAGTCTTTAACATATCCTGGGAGATCCTTATGCAACTAAAGCGATTTAATTTAATCTGTCACTTCTCGTTTGAGTCTACATGGAGCTACCAGCGTCAGCGATATTCAAGTATTAAGGTAATATACTCAATTGTATAAAAATAAAATTTTACCAAATATATGACTTAATTAACTATTCTTAAACCACGGCCTTATATTTTTCTTTTATTTCCTTTAAATAAAAACCTCAGTGCATCCGAGCACCTCCGGAAGCACATGCATTTTGACATGGTCCCATCGAAGGCGAGCGATATATGACCAACGACCTGCATATTGATATTAATTACAGTCCACAACCACAGCGTACACAGGGAATTATTGTCCAGAAATCACTTTTGCCACAACGTTTTCCGCAACAGCAATCGGTCAAGCCACAGAGATCTAGCAACAACTCAACCACACTCAGCTTACTTGCCACAACACCTGCTACATTTGCCAGAACACCAGCGAGCGTACTACACTACAACCACCAAACACCAATCACTTTTAATTCAAGGTACGTGGTTATAATTTCAATTGCACTTGTTAGAAAATTGCCCTAAAAACGTTTTAAATTCAATGCGCGTGCGCAAACGAGAATCTCGCGAGTATTTAAATTAAAAATATACAATTGGAGCATTTAAATTTGAAACCACACTGTCGTTAATTGAGGTTAGTCTGTCCATCCGCAAGTGACCACAATTAGGTGTTCTTGCAACATTAACATATACACACACAGTGTCACACAGTACTCGTTGGTTTGCTACACATTTGTTAGAGTCTCGGTTCAAATTGCGTCCGCGATCGGTAACCAAAAATAAGTGCACCTTGCGTCCACTCGTATATATATACTCGCAACAGTGATCCGTATGACATAATATTGTTAGTGAAGAATCTCGATTTGGTTTAAATTCACAGTCCATAATTCATAATCTTCGTTTTTCTGATCGTTTTTTCATTGCCCCTCTTAGTTGGGTTACATTCTTTTGTATATTTGCGAACACTGTCACTGTTTCGAGGATACATAACCTCTAAATTTTGTTATTTGCATTGAACCAATTGTAGATTTTCACTAAATCACTACACATAAGCGATTCAACTCCGTATAATATTGCATATTTTGTATATTAAAATTTGTTGCGTACGTTGCACACATCACGATTTTACCACGTTTATTATTAACACCTTGCACAGCTTATCAAAGCGCGTAGATATTAGACTGCACAGTTGGGTGGCGAGTCGTTAGTAAACAATAATTATAAAAGAAAAAGGTTTAAATTTTAATAAAGTGTCGAATATATTTCGCAATACAAACTATTTTAAATTTTATTGATTGTGTTGGTTCTTTTCTGGCGAATAAAAGCGATATCAATTATTCGCTTAAGTGGCAACTTTCGGTAAACAGGGCCGGTAATTTCCTGCGGGCATACATATTGTTACGATTATGCTTGAAACCTCGAGGGATTTCCCAAATATCCTTCGAATCGTATATCTGGATTGTTAAATGAATGCTAACGTTGACCAAATTGTAGTACAATTAACTTTATTGTACAACAAACAATTTACAATACTCGCTAATACACTAAAAATGATGTACAATACTTGTTAAAGCAATAATAACACTTTACTAAACTTGTTAACACAATTAAACTCATTGCTTGCTTATTCGCAACTCACTTCTCTGCTCACTTTACTTGTAGCTTGCTGACTTGTAATTAACTCACTTCGCTGTGGCGGCGCCCTTATATACCTGCGCTCGCACTTATGGCAACTGAACGGTGAAGCCTTTCTTCGGCTGCGGCATGTGCAACAGCACCAAATCGCCTTCCTGTAGCTCCTCTCGGCTCGATGCGTTACTGGACATTGCTTCCAGCTTATCTCCGGTGGTGCACCATCTCACATGGTCGTGCTTCTGCCGGCCACTGGTGGTGACCAGACCATGTCTCCTCTCGTGGGCACCCTTTTCGCCAGATCTATGCCGCATCTTCTATCCATGACACCCAGGCTCCTGCCTTCGTGCCTTTAGCACATCTTGGAAAATCCGGTTCCCCACGCGGAAATTTGCCCAGTGTTTCCGCATCTCGCTTTTTCGCCGACGTCAACCTCATTGACCGGACATGTATAACCTCATCCTTGACTTCCAGCTTAACTGCTCGCCTTTGCCGACCACCTTTTTCGGGACACTTCAAAGCGCACCTATTGCTTCCAAGCCGCTTCCATTTACGGCCACCGGCGTATCACCATTGAAACGTGGTTTAGCGGCTTTCCTCCTGCCGGAAACACTGCCTGGGTTGCCATCACAACTTCTTTGTTGCGACCTCTTCTTCACTAAGCTGGCGGAACCGTTACGCTTTTCCTGTATCGGTGAACCACTTCCTTCTCCACACGAAACCATTTCGTCTCCATCACAGTCAACCTCTGCCCAACTAATGGTGTTCTTACACGATATGTATTTGCATATGTACATGCCACTTTTTACATATTGAAATATCAACATATCGTATAAAGGCAAATTAGATTTGTCTCTGTACAAAGAAGATGCACGTACATACTACAAATACAAATACAAGTACAAATAGAAATGTTTATATTTCATCTGACACACAGATAGAATCATCTGAGTTTAGGTTATTTCGTTTTCAAAGAACGTATTTTTAAATAGTTAAATATAGACTTTGAATTTGACAGACATACGCAAATACATATGTATTGAAAAACTCACATTTACAGATGCAAATACATGTCGTGTAAGAACACCTTAACCACTTCCGTTTCTGGTGGAATTTTCGACACTTCCTCTAAGACTAACCGTCTGCTGCAGCACTGGCTGTCGTAACCAACCCTAAGTGGCACTTTCCTGTGACGATCTGTCAGGATCATTCTCTGGGGGTCAATCTTCATGCCTTGGCCAAGTAAGCCGATGATGACTTCATCCACAATGTCTGCCACTATAAACTTAGTGTTCGAGGCCACACCGTCGATTATTACCTCGCATGGTACTTCTCCTAACACTTGGGTGCATTCACCAGTTGCAGTATGCAGCTTTGCTCCAGGTAGTGGCTTCACATAAAAAGTGGCCAAATCCGGTCGAATAATGGAACGTGTCGTTCCAGTATCCACTGTGAGTATTCTCTTCTGCCCATTCACACATCCACCAACAGCTGCATGCTTTCCGGCCAATTTGTGAGACGGAGATTATGGGGCATTCAATTGCGGGAGCCAGCGCGCGCCCTTGCTGCTGGATCGTTTTAGTTTAACGACTGATTAGAGTTGGATTCGTCTCCTTCAGTCCTGCGTTTGCCTCCTGCTGAATTGTTGAGCGCACTGGAACTTGCGCTGCAATCGCCGTCGAAGTGGCCTGGCTTTCCACATTTAAAACATTTGCCAGAGCCATGCTTTTTCTCACCCATCAGTTGGATTAGCTTCTTCAGCATTTCCTTTGTCTCGTCCGGTGTCTCCACTTCCACGCGATGTGCTTTGTAGGCTGGTCTACTTAGGAGCGCCGCCGTTTCACGCGTCTGAGCATACGAGACAGTTTCAGCAAATGTTGACTTGGGATTCGCGTACGTCTCTCGCTTGGTACGTCTCACCAGATGCATCTCCAATTGCCAAATGAGCCAACTTTTCAATCTTGGAGGCGAATTCCTGTAGAGTCTTGTTGGATATCTGGCCGCGATTCTCCAGCTCCATCTGGTAAATCTGTCTCCTGTGCTCGCTACCATAACGTCTTTCCGCTCCACCCATTAACGCATCCTAACTGTTCCTTTCACAATCAGGAATAGTCTGCAAGATTTCCGCTGCAGGTCCTTTTAATGCAACGAACAGTGCAGCGGATTTATCCTCCATGCTCCAGTGATTTGCTGTAGCTGTCTTCTCAAACTGGAGCTTAAAGACCTGGAAAGGAATAGTGCCATCAAAGGATGGAGTCTTTACCTTGGGAGCGTTCGTCGGATTAGCTGGACGATTCAACTGCAAACCCCGGAGACGATCTTCAAGCTCATCCACCTTAGCTTCGACTTTGTCCTGTTTTTCTTTAATAAGCGCTTCGATTTTATCTTCTCGTTCCTCGATTTTATCCTTTCTCTCTCTGAGTTCCGAGTTATTTTTGAATAAATTGTCTTGTGGCTGAGTACTCTTTTCATCTAGCTGCGATGATATGCGTGCGTCCTTCACTTGCAGCTGGGATGAAATCTGTGATGACATGTGTGACATGGCAGATAATAACGTGTTCATGTCCATAGCTGTTGATGAACTTGGAGACTTTTGCTGTTCTTCAACCTTCCCGGATGTCTGCTGCACTTCCTTCGACGAACAAGCGGCCTCATCATTCTGTTCATCCTTTGCGGATGCATCGTCGAGTTTACCCTGGAAGTCGTATTTGTCCACGTCGATGCCTTCTGCTTCCATAGCCTCTCGCAACCGTGATAGTAACTCCACTTTTCTTCCGGAGGTTGCTAAATTTCGCTTCTCCAACTCCTGTTTGAGTTCCTCAATCTTTAAGTCCTGAATTTTTGCCATTTTCAAAAGTTTATCCTTCGGGATTGATTTAATAATCCCACTTCTGACACCAACTGTTACGATTATCCTTGAAACCTCGAGGGATTTCCCAAATTATCTTCGGTTCGTATCTCTGGATTATTAAATAAATGCTAACGATGACCAAGTTGTAGTACAATTAACTTTATTGTACAACAAACAATTTACAATTCTCGCTAATACACTAAAACGCTGCACAATACTTGTTAAAGCAATAATAACACTTTACTAAACTTGTTAACACAATTAAACTCATTGCTTGCTTATTCGCAACTCACTTCCCTGCTCACTTTACTTGTAGCTTGCTGACTTGTAATTAACTCACTTCGCTATGGCGGCGCCCTTATATACCTGCGCTCGCACTTATGGCAACTCTAGAACGTTCTGAAGTTTATCGCTCATTCTCTATCTCTCGCTGTTCGCAGTGTTCATCCAACTTGACTTTTCTCTTTGTGGAACATTCTACGTCATTCCTCGAACATTCTGCCTATTTCTCGTTGTTCGCTTCGCCACAATACAACCTATAATCTTCGATAAGATTACGCGTGTAACATCATATAATTCTATCTGCGAATTTAATTAATACTTCGTTCAGGGTAAATACCTTTAACAATGAAATTGTATATTCTTTTGGCAGAAGCTGTAACAGAGTTCGAATCTCATTACAAAGGCATACCCGCAGCAGAACAAAACAAACATGGTCTTGCTATTCAGCTAGACGAATTAAAAGCTTTGTGGGGAAAAACCAAGTCAGCTTACGATAAGCTTATCAATGAGGGATTATCTAATGATGATGCAGAGGCCATAAAAAAGAAGAATAAGATTTCCTTTCAAAGCTATGTCAGGTGCATGTCTGCTATTGTTTCTCAGGTTGAAATACTAACCAAAGCGAACAAAGATGTAGAGGATCAGTCCGTCCGGGAACACAATATCCACCTGCCACCGTGCGATACAGATGTGTTCAAGGGCGACTATTTTTCATGGCCATCTTTCCGAGATATGTTCACGACCATCTACATCTTGAACAAGCGCCCCACCCGAGTTGAGAAACTAGTTCACCTCAATAATAAAACCCAAGGGGAGGCAACAGACATAGTGCGAAAGTGCCCACTTACCCATGAAGGCTTTTCGACAGCCTGGAAAAACCTATGTGAGCGATACGAAAACAAACGTATCTTAGTTAACACACAATTAAAAGTTTTATTTAGCTTAAAGACAGTGGGATCTGAGAGTGTAGAGTAGCTCAATTAAAAACCTACGGAGCGCGATTAATAATTGTTTATCGTCCCTAGAAAGTCATCAAATTAACATCTCTAACTGGGACACAATTATTATATATTTGTGTTCAACGAAGCTTCCATAAAGTACACTGGCTCTATGGGAACAGACCATGGACCAGAAAACGGACATTCCAAAGTGGTAGGATATGGACAGGTTCCTATCCAATAGATTCCAAACTTTGGAAACTCTAGCGGAACTAAAGGGTATAACAGCGGCGAAAGCTCCAAGGCACCGGCGCGCACGGCACCACCAGGAGTCTAACACTAAAATGCCACGAGCCTTTCAGGCAAGCGTAAACAAGTTCACCTGCCTAATATGCCAAACTAATGAGCACAAGTTACGCAGCTGTTCACAATTCCGCACCAAAACACCAGCTGATAGAATCGATTTTTTGGAAAGCAAAAAATGGTTCCTGAATTGTCTTAGTACTGTACATTAGGATGGGTCGATTTTGTATGGGGGAAAATAAAAGTTATTTGACCGTATTGTAATAGTAATATTATGATGCCTTAGGTATAAGCCAATTGTTAATGGCCAAGAAAAATTTATTTAAAACTTATCTTTAGCCCGCGCAAACGAATCAAAGTGTATGAATTTTGAAAATAAAACTTTGGCTTGTAATATCTATGGAATGCGTTATTGTTATAAACTGGGAGATATACCAAATTAAGGGTTATTAAATTTGGTACCTCACGTTCATTTACCATTTTTCAATAAGTCTAATAGTTTTTAAGATATTAAGATAAAACTTACAAAAGCTATAATTTTCCCTTAT
>NW_016157634.1:0-26966 GCF_001687245.7 Rhagoletis zephyria | reverse complement strand
TAACATCTCTAACTGGGACACAATTATTATATATTTGTGTTCAACGAAGCTTCCATAAAGTACACTGGCTCTATGGGAACAGACCATGGACCAGAAAACGGACATTCCAAAGTGGTAGGATATGGACAGGTTCCTATCCAATAGATTCCAAACTTTGGAAACTCTAGCGGAACTAAAGGGTATAACAGCGGCGAAAGCTCCAAGGCACCGGCGCGCACGGCACCACCAGGAGTCTAACACTAAAATGCCACGAGCCTTTCAGGCAAGCGTAAACAAGTTCACCTGCCTAATATGCCAAACTAATGAGCACAAGTTACGCAGCTGTTCACAATTCCGCACCAAAACACCAGCTGATAGAATCGATTTTTTGGAAAGCAAAAAATGGTTCCTGAATTGTCTTAGTACTGTACATTAGGATGGGTCGATTTTGTATGGGGGAAAATAAAAGTTATTTGACCGTATTGTAATAGTAATATTATGATGCCTTAGGTATAAGCCAATTGTTAATGGCCAAGAAAAATTTATTTAAAACTTATCTTTAGCCCGCGCAAACGAATCAAAGTGTATGAATTTTGAAAATAAAACTTTGGCTTGTAATATCTATGGAATGCGTTATTGTTATAAACTGGGAGATATACCAAATTAAGGGTTATTAAATTTGGTACCTCACGTTCATTTACCATTTTTCAATAAGTCTAATAGTTTTTAAGATATTAAGATAAAACTTACAAAAGCTATAATTTTCCCTTATGAATTTTTAATTCTTCAATACTTCAGCAACCAGGTGAAAAATACAAAAAAGTGAGACGAGATTTATTTCAATCGTTTTAATGATCTCGTATGTTTATATAATATTAAAAGGACCATGGACTTGGTCACGCCGATTTGGTCAGTTTTCAAGATCATGGTGAATGAAGTCAAACATGTATTGTCAAAGATTAGGAATCATTTGATAAGTTAATAGTAGTTTCCAGCATATAAGTATTTGCACACATTAACATAACACAATTAGGGTAAGTCCATTTATGCAGTATTGCAAAATGGTGCGGAATGGTTTCATTAGTCACCGAAGAAGCACATTTTTCGCGGTTTCTAAATTTGCCGTTATATGAAAGTAGGGGACGTGCATTAAGTGTTAAGATATACATAAATATTTTAGTTAAAAAATAAATGTAATAGTCTTTAACATATCCTGGGAGATCCTTATGAGGACCCTCCAATTGGACGATATTGCTTTGCATTCAGCTTGAACGAAAAAACACACACACATTTCTGTAATCCGGTTCTTTCATTTAAAAGTTATTTATGTATACAATTGAAGAGGGGATCCAGTTAAGTTTTTCGATATAACTTTATAATTACCAAATTGAAGGCGAGCCTTACTGTTACTGATTTATGATAATAATATGACGAAAATCGTTCAGATTATAAACAAATTATTTTAAAATAAAAAAAAATTTGAACAAAATTTTTTGTAATTTTCCTATACATATTTGCAATTTTTATGTTGTATCCATAAACTTAAGTGAACTAATTAGTGTTTCTAGAAGTTGTGCCTGTTCAGTGTTTCCATACACATTTGCATAAAAAAATTGTTCCACGATGATGGAAAATAATGGCTTTTCTATTCGAGCTACCGAAATCGTTTCAAAATTTGCAAAAATTCGCAAACTATAGCTAATATTAAAAAAGATTAGAATATTTGGAAACAGCGACATAAATGCACGCCAGCAATATTAATGCTGTTCTTTACATCTTTTGTCTATAGGCCAGTGGAATTATCAAGAGAACAATTAAAATTTTATTGAAAACAGACAACTTTGAGATTAACGATAAACTAAAGGGCTGCGAGAGATGATATTTGACGTTTTCTTTTGAGTTAACGGATTCATTATCTAATAATATGCACCAAACCTTTTTGCTGAATCCAGAATTTTGAACAAGAATTGGTCTTATTCGACTAGTGTGCTGTGGATCACTTGGCGGTCGATGCGCGGGCTCTTACAATTAAAATAAAAGACTAATATTTTGCAGGCTTGTTGTTGACTTCATGATACAATATATTTTCATTATTACCATGGAATTTGAGAAAAATTAGATTTTCGACCCGCCCTACTGTACATACTGTGTCAAGATGCACAAACCCATTTAATTGTAGCAAGTGCGACTCGCTACACAACAGGCTCCTTCATATTGAGACAGCTCAAACAAAGGCAACGACACTTTGGACCTCTTCAGATTCTGAGACTAATTCTGCGTCAACATCCAATCAGGCCCAAGCCAAACGAAATTCAACAAAATCAAACAAGCATACAAGCAAAAACGTGAAGTCCTGCTATGCGAATACAAACACAGGTGTGTTATTAGGGACAGCACGCGTCAACATATATCTCAATGGTACGAACTATTCCGCTAGAGCACTTATTGATTCTGGTTCAGAGTGTTCTTTCATTACTGAAAGACTAAAACGCAGAATTTACCTGCCGTCAAGGCGTATGCATGCCTAAGTTTCGGGCATCACTAATACAACTACGGCGCAGGTTAAAAAAGCGTGCAACATCAAATTGTCGTCTCCTGTTGACCCATTGTTCCGCTTAAATACCTCAGTGCTCATGCTAGCACAACTGACTGGAAATCTTCCTACTTGCCACATTAGTGCAGTGACTAAGCAAGCATTTCCAGATCCGATTAAAGCGGATAAACGATTTTTCGTCAACGAACCCGTAGACCTTGTTCTGGGTGGCGGCATATATCCACAAATTATTCTGAGCGGGCTAAAGAAGAACATATTAAACACACTTCTGGCCCAAGAAACAGTATTTGGCTGGATAATAACAAGGCGTACTGATACCACGAATCCAGGAATGAATATCGTCTCCTACTATAGCGAAGTTAGTCTGGACAAGCAACTGAGTGCCTTTTGGGAGCTAGAGGAGATTCCAAAGAACAAAAGCCCTAACGAAGACGACAAGTACTACGAGGAGCTGTATCAGAAGACAACCACACGAAATATTGAAGGAAAATACATCGTGTCACTATCATTTAGACAAGATTTTCCAGGAAATATTTCCCTAGACCCATCCTTTAAAAGGGCATGTTCTCAATTTTACCGGAATGAGACACGGCTGGCCAAGGATCCCGTTCTGCAAAAGGAATACAATAGGGTTCTAGCGGAATATGAAACGCTTGGGTATGTGTCGAAAATAACAAATCCCATACCCGCAGACTCGTCTGATAATTGTTTTCTGCCGCACCAACGAAAGTACGCGTGGTGTTCAATGCCTCACGCCAAACGGCGAATGGCAACAGACTAAATGTACTTCCTTTACCAGGACTAGTACTTCAGGCGGATCTTCCGATATTAATACTCCGTTAGAAACTATACAGATATGAGTTCAACAGTGACATCGAGATAATTTATAGGCAAATTCTGGTACATATCAACCATACTAAGTATCAGAGGAAAATTTTTCGCACTAACCCGAATGACCCGATCAGTCTGTACGAATTAAAGACTGTCACGTTCGGTATCAATTGTGCTCCTTATCTGGCTGTAAGGACACTTTTACAATTAGCTGACGATGTGCAAAGCTCTAATCCAATAGCATCTAACATACTGCGAAAATGCATGTATGTCGACTATGTATTATTTGGTGGACACACTATAGATTCAGCAATAAAAGCCAGAGATGAGATATCGGAAATGTTGCAATCAGCCGGTTTTCCACTTCGAAAGTGGACAGCCAATAACAGGAAAAAAATACTGAATGGCATACCGAAAACAGATCTACTTAGTGAAGATTTTTTTTGAAGATACTATCTGCCATTGCTAAGCTCTTCGATCCGCTGGGGTGGCTTGCGCCTATCATAGTTGTAGCCAAAATCCTTATGCAAAACATTTGGCTGGGAGGCACAGATTGGGATGAGACTGTGTCTTCGACCACTCTAAAACGATGACAGAATTTTACCCAACATTACCACGAAATTGATAATATTCGTATACCGCGATGGGTATATTTTTCTCCAACGGATGACATACAAATAGACGGATTCTGTGACGCGTCGGAGAAAGCATATGCCGCCTCTGTGTATATGCGTGTCAAAAGAGATAGCAAAGTTTTTATTAACCTGCTTTTGGCAAAAACTAGAGTTGCTCCTGTTAAAACCATATCGCTACCACGACTGGAACTTTGCGGAGCGGTACTACTGGCGGAAGTAGTTGATTCGATAATCAACAATCTCAATTTAGGGCATATCAACATACATCTGTGGACCGATTCTAAAATCGTTCTCGCTAGGGCTCGCAAGCCTCCGGGTTCATGGTCATTGTAGAGAAGGTCGGAAACAAGAATTGCCAGCATGTGGATTCGGCATCTAATCCAGCAGACTTAGCGAGCAGAGGACTTCCAGCATATGAATTGGTCAACAATTCGTTGTGGTGGCAGAGACCTTATTGGTTACAAGAAGATAACCCTAAATGGACCACACAGGAAACAGACTACAGCACAGTAGTTGAGGAAAAAAGAACGCACGTTTACACAACAAAAGTAAATTATACCGATATTCTTGACCGTTTTTTCAGATTTTCCGAGAGCTTTGAGAGTTTTATCATATGTTATGAGCAGGGAACGGATTTTTAGGACCTAAAAACCTATAAAAAATAGCGAAAAAGGCACTAGGTATTGCAAAAAAGGCAAAACAAAATAGCAAAAATGGCTGGAAAAGGCACTAGGTATTGCAAAAAAAGCAAAACAAGGCACTAAAAAAAGACAGAAAATACAAACAACAATCAAAAAATACATTTATTTTAGAAATGTTTATGTTACAAGTAAAAAGAGAAAAACTATGAACTAGTTTCATTATATGAAAAATTTGTACTTTGAATCTTTGACTTTTTTATCCTTTCGAGTTTCTAACTAATAAAACTTTAATCTGTATAGTTGTACTAACATTGAACCACGAGATGCATTTTGAAATTTTCTGGCAGCATTTTCATTCGATTTTCGCGAAGAAAAGCCTTGAACGTACTAAATGTGCGCTCGACGTAAGTTGATACGAGTGGAGCCCAATTTAANTAAAATCGTTCTCGCTAGGGCTCGCAAGCCTCCGGGTTCATGGTCATTGTAGAGAAGGTCGGAAACAAGAATTGCCAGCATGTGGATTCGGCATCTAATCCAGCAGACTTAGCGAGCAGAGGACTTCCAGCATATGAATTGGTCAACAATTCGTTGTGGTGGCAGAGACCTTATTGGTTACAAGAAGATAACCCTAAATGGACCACACAGGAAACAGACTACAGCACAGTAGTTGAGGAAAAAAGAACGCACGTTTACACAACAAAAGTAAATTATACCGATATTCTTGACCGTTTTTTCAGATTTTCCGAGAGCTTTGAGAGTTTTATCATATGTTATGAGCAGGGAACGGATTTTTAGGACCTAAAAACCTATAAAAAATAGCGAAAAAGGCACTAGGTATTGCAAAAAAGGCAAAACAAAATAGCAAAAATGGCTGGAAAAGGCACTAGGTATTGCAAAAAAAGCAAAACAAGGCACTAAAAAAAGACAGAAAATACAAACAACAATCAAAAAATACATTTATTTTAGAAATGTTTATGTTACAAGTAAAAAGAGAAAAACTATGAACTAGTTTCATTATATGAAAAATTTGTACTTTGAATCTTTGACTTTTTTATCCTTTCGAGTTTCTAACTAATAAAACTTTAATCTGTATAGTTGTACTAACATTGAACCACGAGATGCATTTTGAAATTTTCTGGCAGCATTTTCATTCGATTTTCGCGAAGAAAAGCCTTGAACGTACTAAATGTGCGCTCGACGTAAGTTGATACGAGTGGAGCCCAATTTAAATATGAAACGATTGAAACGTTCATATTATCAGGAATAAGGGCGTTTTCCACGCCCTTTACAATTTTATCCACACCCCTTATTGTCTCCAAGCCTACGTTAGCTGAGAAAACGGCTTTGAATTTTTCCAACACCAATGTGGCAAGAAGTCCCTGCGCTTCTATAAGCCGCATGGGCATGTGTATATTTTTTAATCTTAAAAAAAAAATTTAAATGCCATAATCGCTTTTTTAAAGGCAGAAAAAGCAAAAAAGGCAAATATCTTAAAAAAGGCAAGAAAAGGCATATATCTTAAAAAAGGCAAAAAGGCAACATCAAATGTGTATATATGGAATCAGGGAAAGCTAAATCGTGGACATTCTTAATCGAATATACTCTATCTCTTTAGCAGAAAAAAAGGCAATTTCCATAAAATCCGTTCCCTGGTTATGAGATTCTATCAAAGAACACATCGAAATACGAAAACTCCATTTCAAGAAAAGTCACGCTTTATTTCATTCATTTCATTATTAAGTGTTGCACTTTTTACTTATCATAACAAACTTATCAACTTATCAAAAAATTATTAACTGACAAGTTTTTTGGATAAGTCGATTTGATAACCATTGCACAGCCAATTTCTTTTGCTTTTCAAATAGAGAACTTTTCCAATAGTGTGCTTAGCTAAAATTACTACCGTTTCGGAATGGAAAACGAAACCTTAGCAAACTCATGTGCGATTTGATAAACATTTTCAATTTATCTTTTTTTCTTACTATTACTACGTTTATACGTAAGCTATTCCAAATAAAAATAATTCGCAAATACCTAACTTACTGTTTATTCGATGGGGAAACATTCTTTTTTAATATTGACTGATTATAAAAAAGCAATAATATGACCATCGAAAAAGAAAATAAAGTTGAAAATGGCAACGTCTTTATTATAAAAAGGCAATAAGATGACCATCGAAAATGAAAATAAGCCTAAGAATGGCGGCGTCTTGCGCTTATTTGCAAATAGTACCACTAATAAATACTTATTTGCGTGATTTAGTTATTTGCAAATAAAAAGTTAACTCAGCGTCTATACGGCAAAGTTTACCATTTTGCAAATTGTTATTTGCAAATAATACGTGCGTATATACGTAGTATATGTCGCACGCTCAAAGCAAAGCCAATAAATTGGCTGCCTTGAAAATTATTAAGGAAAGAGGTAAGTCCGGCTTGGCTATCATATGTATGTTTATATAAATAACTATATTTTTCTCCAAAATAATTCAGTAGCAAAAAACCAAAAATCACATTGCATTAATTGAATGATTTCCGTACCGGTTAACAAATTGGTACTCAGTAGCCTAGAGGTGTCAAACTATCGATGGTACTATTGATAGTATCGATAGTTTTATTTTTTTTGCCCCTATCGATGACTAGCGATAGTTTTTCTCAAAAAAGGTTAAACTATCGATAGTACTAGTTGACTATCGATAGGCGAAAACCTCTAGCACAGCCGATTTTATTTATAATGTCTCCATGTAGCTGCGCGTTAGTTTTTTAAGTTTGTCATTTTTTTGTTATAAGTGATACTTTCATTGTGGTTCCTCCTTTGAGGCCGTTTTCTCAAGCAACCTTTAATTGAAAAGCTCCCTTTATATTTTAACGTTGCTTCTAACCATAAGGCTATGTCTGAAGTAAAGCATTTCTATTATCGGTGTTTGTATGTTTCTTGTCTGTAAACAAATCAAAAAATTATATTACGAAATTTAAACAAAATATATCTATTTGAAAATTTATAATAAGCAACAATTAAACAAGGCAACAGGGATTTTGTTGCGGCAAATGATAAGACTGTTTTTGATAGACTTTTTTATGCTGATTACGAGTCCGTAAGCATAAAGTTTCCATCAGCTCCATATTTTGAGAAAAACGAGGTCAAAGTATCAAAATATCGCGTTTTTTGCAATATTTTAGAAGGTCTAGCACAAAAAACAAAAGGTGATAGGACCTTTGTCTGGGTCTTAAGTTAAAGCTATAACTCTCGGCTACTATCCCCTTACCTTGACCTGGTGGTCACTAAAAGTCATTTATTGAACAATATAAAAATACTGGATTAAATACTGTGCTATTGAAAAAAATAAAGAAGTTTTGCCAAAATCAGTTTTTGCTGTTAAATAAGTGACCTTTGGGTTAATGTTCAGGGATGGTATTTTGGGCGATTTTAGTCGAAAGTTCAAGCCTTAATTTCAGCCCTCTATCCCCTTTTGTTTAATTGCGGTGGGTACTCAAACTTCGCACAAAATCAGGTTTTGCTGTTCAATAAATGGCTATAAGTGACCATAAGGTCAAGGTGTAGGGATGGTATTTTCAGGGATAGTAGTCAAGACTTCTAGCTTTAATTTAAGCCTAATTCAGCGTTTTGTTTCTTTGCTAGAGCTTCTAAAATATTGCCAAAAAAACCAGATTTTTTGAGATTTTGACCTCGTTTTTCACAAAATATGGAGCTGATAGAAACCTTATGCTCATGGATTCGTAATCAGCACTGACAAGTCAATCAAACACAACTGTAACATTTGCCGCAACAAATTTTTCCCCATTTTTTTTGCGATGTGTTATAGATCATAAGAAGAAGCTATCTTTACTAGGCTCATAATTTTATTTTTAATTGTAAGCTTCAGTAATAGATATGTAAATAAATAAATAAAATTCGATAATAAAATCCTTTACTTAGACAGAACTATACATGTTAAAGCAATATTTGTTGGGTTCGCTTACGCTAATTGTTAAGTTGTAATATGTATATCATAAAGATAAAGGTTAACGCAATAGTGTTTACAAGGGTTAACTTTGCGACTCTAAACAAGAGTTAATACCAGTTGTTATTTGACATTTTGACTATTCTTTCTCTTCCTTTTTCGTTTTTGCTTTGATTATAACTAGCTATTTTGAGTACTTGTATTTTCGCTCGCTCAAGTTCTGGTTGGGTTTTTACGGCCGCTTTAATTTTTTTCGCTTCGATCTCCCGCTTTTTATACGCGTTTAACCGCCTTAAATAATTCTGCATAAATACCTATGTATTAAACCTATAAAGTTAAGTTAATCCTAAATAAGGGAAACTGAATTCCGAAGAAACCGCTCTTTTACTTAATCCGCATTGGATGCTTAGTTTTGGTGCAACTATATATACGCAAGGAATCCGCCGCAACATTTACTGGTCCTTCGCACCGGATAGCTGATACTGCTCGTAATATATGTACATTACACAAATACGTTTGTTCATAAGCAAGTGCATAGTATAGAAAAAATCTACATTTTTTTTTACAAAATCAGGCGTACGTCGCCTTCTCTGTACAAACATTCGCTTTACTCGCATTCAAAACGTGGTGCTATTTTGCTAAAGGTGACCTTTCATAGACATTGAAGGACATGCGAGCGTCTTTGATTTGGCCTCTGCAAACAATTCGCAAAACCAATCTTGACCTACGAAACACAAGGGAAAAGAAAAGCAGCAATGTCAAATTCGGAGAAGTCACGCGATTCTGCGCTTAAGGAAATTAAGCGGTACATGGCAAAGAGCATCGCTGATGCGTTTACGATGAATGCTGAATCCGTGACAAGTTATCTGCAGCTGTTGAATGAACAATGGACCCAATTCAGCGCAGCTCAAGATGCATTGGAAAATTCCTATGGAGCCGACAACACGGATTTGGAGGAAAACGTACGAATTCAAGCCGAAACTTGGTACTCTACTGCTTTGCCGAATTTCAACCGGGTACAAAAGTTTCGTACACAACGTCCAAATCAGCCTGCAACCATACCAACAACCATAACTGCCTCTATACATTTACCGAAGATGGAGCTACCATCATTTTCGGGCGATTCCACCAAGTGGTTAGGTTTTTATGACGCGTTCTGCTCGCTGGTTGACACAAGCGCCGCATTGTCGGATGGACAAAAAATGCATTACTTTCGCAGCTGTTTAAAGGGTGATGCATTAAAGATCATTAGCGGCTTCAAGATCAGCGATGCTAACTACAAGGAGGCATGGGATCTGTTGAAGTCTCGCTTCAAAATCATGCGAGTCATTGTTGAGGCGCACTTCAAAGCAATGGCTGACATCCGAAAAGCCGCAGGTGATACTGCCAGTGCTATCAAAGGCGTTCTCGACGCATATCAGCAGCATATTCGCGAACTGAAGGCTTTGGGTCGCCGGGTCGAATTCTGGGACGATTGGTTGGTGCACGAGGTGATAAACAAATTTGCATTTGAGACCAGGAAGCAGTGGGAGCTATCACTCGTTAGTGACGGGCCCCCAACTTTCGATCAATTAGCAACGTTTTTAGAGGTGAGGTGCCGATCACTATCGATGCTTTCAGCAGCAGCTGACCCGCCACAAGGAAGTAAGTCGACTACAGCAAGTAGGTCCACCAAGGTTTTCCACGCACTACCGGAACAGAACAGTGTGAGTTGTCCCTATTGCAAGGGAGCTCATAAGATTTACTCATGCGATATATTCAATCCGCTGGATTCTACCACTAAATTAAAGTTCGCTAAAGAGGCACGACTCCGTTTAAATTGTTTGAGCTCGGGTCATTTTAAGTCTCGATGCAATAGCACATCGGTGTGTTGAACTTGTCGCCAACGCCTTCACACTCTACTATATATCGCTGCAGCCTTCACCAGTGTGGCCACTACCGCTGATAATATACAACCAGCAAGTTCTAACTACGCAGCCGCAGATACCGCTGCACCTATAATCGATTCATCGATTGATCCCGCTCGCGGATCCGTTTCTTCGTGCTTAAATTCTGATGCTGACCCACTACCTGTAAACCAAAGGACCGTTTTGCTTGCTACTGCTCTAGTGAAGCTTCGCGATTCCGCCGGTCGTTGGCAACCGGCATGTTTATTGTTCGCCTCTGGGTCCCATGCATCGTTTGTAACGGAGTCGTGTGTTCAACGCCTGGGTCTGCCCAGAACGTCGTCTGCCGTAGTCATCACAGGAATTGGGTCATCACAAGGAGGACGAGCTAGAGGCGAGGTTCTACTTTCGCTTTCATTATATTATTCAGACGAATGCTACACGATAAATGCGCTGATTTTACCGAAAATTACAGCAGATTTGCCAACGCAAAGATTGGCTGCGTCGAGATGGCCGCACAATCATGGACTATTCTTAGCAGGCCCGCAGTTTATGAAGCCTGGTCGCATAGACGTATTGGTGGTCATGGACGTTATGGACCAGCTAGTTTGTCCGGAAATTCAAAGGGTCAATTGGGTATGCCTATGACGCAGCGAACGGTCTTTGGTTGGACACTCTTTAGTAGAGTGGACGGTCCATTAATGCCGCGTATACAGGCATTACATTGTGATGTACGATTAGAAAGAGCACTTACAAGGTTGTGGGAGTTAGAAGAGACCCCGCACAAAATGCATCTGACAGCTGAAGAACGCTTTTGCGAAAAACACTTGAAATCAACGCACCCAAGGTCACCTAATGGCTGTTTTGTTGTCGAGCTGCCGCTGAAACCTGATGTGCCGCTGGGAGATTCTTGAAGCTTTGCTGTTCGTAATCTGTTCCGCATCGAGAGAAAGCTGGCTACGACGAGTTACGTAGACGTTACAATGAGTTCATGCAAGAACTCACTGATATGCACTATATGGAGCGGGTAACTGAAGCGACAAATCGAGCGTACTACATGCCACCTCACCCCGTAGTAAAGGAGTCAAGTATTACGACAACGCTACGGGTTGTCTTCAACGCATCCGCTAAGACCACAACTGGGAACTCGCTCAATGATGCACTATTTGTTGGACCGCAGCTGCAATAGGACTTGATTTCGATACTCATGCGCTTCAGAACTCATCGGTATGCAGTAACCGCAGATATCGCGAAGATGTACCGCCAAGTCTGCGTATCATCGAATCACGTCGATCTGCAACGAATTGTTTGGCGTACTGATCCATCACTGCCTATACAAGACTACCGAATGTTACGTGTCACTTATGGAGTAGCACCTGCATTAGGCTGGGTCGATTTTGTATGGGGGAAAATAAAAGTTATTTGACCGCATTGTAATAGTAATATTATGATGTCTTAGGTATAAGCCAATTGTTAATGGCCAAGAAAAATTTATTTAAAACTTATCTTTAGCCCGCGCAAACGAATCAAAGTGTATGAATTTTGAAAATGAAACTTTGGCTTGTAATATCTATGGAATGCGTTATTGTTATAAACTGGGAGATATACCAAATTAAGGGTTATTAAATTTAGTACCTCACGTTCATTTACCATTTTTCAATAAGTCTAATAGTTTTTAAGATATTAAGATAAAACTTACAAAAGCTATAATTTTCCCTTATGAATTTTTAATTCTTCAATACTTCAGCAACCAGGTGAAAAATACAAAAAAGTGAGACGAGATTTATTTCAATCGTTTTAATGATCTCGTATGTTTATATAATATTAAAAGGACCATGGACTTGGTCACGCCGATTTGGTCAGTTTTCAAGATCGTGGTGAATGAAGTCAAACATGTATTGTCAAAGATTAGGAATCATTTGATAAGTTAATAGTAGTTTCCAGCATATAAGTATTTGCACCCATTAACATAATACAATTAGGGTAAGTCCATTTATGCAGTATTGCAAAATGGTGCGGAATGGTTTCATTAGTCACCGAAGAAGTACATTTTTCGCGGTTTCTAAATTTGGCGTCATATAAAAGTAGGGGACGTGCATTAAGTGTTAAGATATACATAAATATTTTAGTTAAAAAATAAATGTAATAGTCTTTAACATATCCTGGGAGATCCTTATGAGGACCCTCCAATTGGACGATATTGCTTTGCATTCAGCTTGAACGAAAAAACACACACACTTTTCTGTAATCCGGTTCTTTCATTTAAAAGTTATTTATGTATACAATTGAAGAGAAATAAAAAAAAAACTGGAGATCCACTTAAGTTTTTCGATATAACTTTAGTAAATGTTATTCGTAAATGTTATGTAATAATTACCAAATTGAAGGCGAGCCTTACTGTTACTGATTTATGATAATAATATGACGAAAATCGTTCAGATTATAAACAAATTATTTTAAAATAAAAAAAAATTTGAACAAAATTTTTTGTAATTTTCCTATACATATTTGCAATTTTTATATTGCATCCATAAACTTAAGTGAACTAATTAGTGTTTCTAGAAGTTGTGCCTGTTCAGTGTTTCCATACACATTTGCATAAAAAAATTGTTCCACGATGATGGAAAATAATGGCTTTTCTATTAGAGCTACCGAAGTCGTTTCAAAATTTGCAAAAATTCGCAAACTATAGCTAATATTAAAAAAGATTAGAATATTTGGAAACAGCGACATAAATGCACGCCAGCAATATTAATGCTGTTCTTTACATCTTTTGTCTATAGGCCAGTGGAATTATCAAGAGAACAATTAAAATTTTATTGAAAACAGATAACTTTGAGATTAACGATAAACTAAAGGGCTGCGAGAAATGATATTTGACTTTTTCTTTTGAGTTAACGGTTTCATTATCTAATAATATGCTTCAAAAAACATTTCGCACTACATAACTGATTCACGCTTTGGGCCTCATTTGGAAGACAGAAGAAGACTGCTTCACTTTCGCAATCAACCTGAAGCAACACACTTCTATTTTGTCCAAGAGAGCTTTCTTATCCGATGTCAGTACGCTTTTCGATCCGCTGGGATTGCTCGCTCTAACTACAATTAAGTCCAAGATGTGGTTTCAAGACATCTGGCGTGACGGCGTGGAGTGGGATGACCTCATACTCGAGACGATCTCAAAACAGTGGCTTGAACATCGCTCAGAACTACTAAAGGTTGATCGCTGGCTTGGCTGTGGAACGCTTGGTTCAGTAACTGAACTTCATGTATTTGCTGACGCTTCGGAACGCGCTTATGCTGCCGTCCTGTATGCACGCACCGTTCAAAACGACGGTCATATCACGGTCGCGCTGATCTCGGCCAAGTCTAAAGTAGCGCCAATAAAGCCAACTACACTACCTCGTTTGGAGCTTTGTGCGGCGCATCTTGCTTCCAAATTAGTAAGAAGCGTGTTAAATAGTTGGAATGATCTCCGCTATCCGTTGTACGCTTGGACGGAATCAACTATTACCTTGGCATGGCTGCAAGCATACCCCAGCAAATGGATGACATTTATAGTAAACCGCGTCGCTGACATTCGAGAGGTACTACCGCCTGAGTGCTGGAATCACGTCCGCTCCGAACAGAATCCTGCAGACCGCGCGCCAAGGGGTATATTTCCGGCTGATTTGTTGAATCACCAACTGGGGTGGACGGGACCTGATTTCCTGCTGAGCAGTAACCAGTTATGGAAGCAAGCCGCAGCATAGCAACACACTACCGAGGTCGGTATGCGTAACAAGGTTCGCAATAATAATGCACTATTCATCGTTCTCGAGGTTACAACGCGTCATCGCTTATGTATTCAGATTTCTACGCCATGTTCGAGCTAAGGTTCAACGCACCATTCAAGAACGATACGGGCCACCAAGCTGCCAGGAGATATTTGAAGCCAAATTACGCTTGATAAGGTATAGCCAACGTTTCTATTTTTCTAGCGAAATATCTTTTTGCAGCGCAAAAAAGCCTCTCCCGCTTCGCAGTAGTCTTTTGCGCTTAGGGCTGTTTCTCGACAAAAATGATGTCCTACGAGTTGGAGGTCGCACCTGATCTAAAGCATCCAATCATCTTGCACAAGAACTGTCCGATAGCAAAGTTAATAATCTCCGACATACATAAGTTTACGTTACACGCTGGGCCTCGTATAATGCAAGTTGTTTTACAACGCCGATATTGGGTCATCGGTGCTCGTAACCTGATTCGCAACGTTTATCACAAATGTGTTAAATGCATTTGTTTGAATCGAAATCTTGCTATGCAATCGATGGGAGATCTACCCGCTTCCAGAACCAACTACGCTCGTTGTTTCACTCGCACTGCGGTGGACTTCGCTGGTCCATACATGTACAAGTTTACACACGACAGAGCAGCGAAGTCTACTAAGGGTTATATTTGTTCATTTGTGTGTATGTGCACTGGCGCTATGCACTTGGAATTGGTTGGTGACTAGTCAGCGCCAGCATTCCTCAACGCCTTTAAAAGATTCGTTAACCGCAGAGGATATTGCAAGGTAATGTTCTCGGACAACGGCACAAATTTTGTCGGCTCTGAAAAGGTTCTGCGCAATAATTTTCAACAATGGATGTCACATGAGAGACTTCGTACATTTTTTGCTGATTCGAACATCGAGTGGCGTTTCCATCCCCCGACCGCACCCCATATGGAGGATACTGGGAGACAGGTATTAAGCGCGTAAAGTATCATATGAAACGTGTTTCGGCCGAAACTTTGTTATCATATAAAGAGTTCAGTACGGTACTGACAGAAGTGGAAGCCTGTGTTAACTCCCGCCCGTTATGTGAGAGCTCGACAACTGCAGGAAATCTCGAAGTTCTAACTCTTGGCCACTTCATAATCGGTGAACCGCTGAAGACGATCCCAATACCTGAGGGTCAAGGGTTCTGGGGTAATCTTCATCAACGATGGCAAGCAATATCAACGATCAGACAACATTTCTGCCGCCGTTGGAGAAATGAATATCTGACAAGTTTACAGTGTCGATCAAAATGGTTTCGACCTACACGTAACTTTAAAGAACCTATCACCTAGGGCGGCGGTATGTTGGGTTCGCTTACGCTAATTGTTAGGTTGTAATATGTATATCATAAACATAAAGGTTAACGCAATAGTGTTTACAAGGGTTAACTTTGCGACTACAAACAAGAGTTAATACCAATTGTTATTTGACATTTTGACTATTCTTTCTCTTCCTTTTTCGTTTTTGCTTTGATTATAACTAGCTATTTTGAGTACTTGTATTTTTGCTCGCTCAAGTTCTGGTTGGATTTTTACGGCCGCTTTAATTTTTTTCGCTTCGATCTCCCGCTTTTTATACGCGTTTAACCGCCTTAAATAATTCTGCATAAATACCTATGTATTAAACCTATTAAGTTAAGTTAATCCTAAATAAGGTAAACGGAATTCCGAAGAAACCGCTCTTTTACTTAATCCGCATTGGGCGCTTAGTTTTGGTGCTACTATATATACGCAAGGAATCCGCCGCAACAATATTTAAACATAAAGTGAATTTTAAAGTTAAGAGTTACTTAAGAAAATGGCCCTACGTGTGTTTGTATTTTCAATACTTTGTTGTTTTTTTTATTTTTCGATGCCGTCCCTGTTACATTAGTTGCCTTCCAGATGCTTCACGATTTGCAGGTTTTTACAGGAAGTCGTTCCAGGTGACCACCTCCCATAAGGTTTATTAATGGGGAACACAGCTGTTCCTGCAAATCGTGAATTTCGTGAATATCGTGAAGCATCTGGAACGCAACTATGGAAACAGTTTTTAACATTACATTGACTATCGATAGTACTATCGATGGTAGCGTTTGACACTATCGATAATATCGCTGGAAACTGGTAGTTTTTTTTCTGAAACATGAAAACTATCGATGGTGGCACTATCGATAGTTTTGCAACTCTACAGCAGCCTTAGGGACGTCTATATTTATCATAGTTCCATCAATGCACCCAGCGACTTAAGGAAATCCACCTATGTTGAAAAATTGTGTGGCAATATATTTCGTAAATTGCGACCAACAAATAGTTTCATCCATCAATTTGTTTATCAGGGCATTTTCCACTCGATGGATTACTGTACATACCGCTAATGTGAACACCATGCATTTGACCAATCACATGATATTGGCTACCATTAACTAATTAGTGCAGAGTCGATAGTAATTGCTGTAGGACTTAAGCCATTACTGCGCTCACTGTTATATTGTAGGTCCGCTCCAATTTTTAATAAAATTTCTTCAATTTGGCTACTACATCAATATCTAAACTTTAGCTGATTTTTTATTTTATGACACGCCTTTTATTATTTCCGGATTTTCCTCCTCTAATAAATTTAATAGTTCGAATCGAAGCATTTTTTGTGTCAATATTGTATCGAATCACGTGTTAGAGCTTAATTTTTAGATTGTTAAGGTATAATTGTATTACCCTTTTACAATAAATAAATTCATTCAGACTGAATAAATGTAACTTATCACTTGTATGATAGGTAAAATAACTTTTAGCAAATTAATGCTAAAGTTAGCAAAATTAAAGTGATAATGATAAGTGATAAATAAAAATTTTTGGTGTAACGAAATGCTAATAAATTTTGATAATTTGCATAATTTATCTCTTATCCGCTAAAGCCTTTTCGCTAAGCATCTCAAATTTTGGTGCAACGTTTATCGTTGATTGTGAGTGATATTCTACTTATCAATACTCATTTGAGTGACTTTTCCTTATCATGTTGGTGAAACAAAAAACTCTGCTCCAGTTCGATAATTAGCTAAAATGCTAATGATAATTCGTTGGTGCAATAGGGCCCTGGTCCCGACGATCGAGTACGCGTAGTTGACATCATCACGGAGAAAGGGCAGATCACGAGACCGCTGACCAAACTGGGCCTACTTCCATCTCAAAATGAAGAAAACG
The DNA here is from genome assembly GCF_001687245.7 of Rhagoletis zephyria. Lineage (NCBI taxonomy): Eukaryota > Metazoa > Arthropoda > Insecta > Diptera > Tephritidae > Rhagoletis > Rhagoletis zephyria. The sequence goes on along the minus strand of NW_016157634.1, from coordinate 9,504 downwards.
AGGAGCCAGCTATCACTTCGTAAACAAACCCTCTCCGTTGAGCCTTAATCCCGCCTGAATTACACTTCCTCATCCCGCATGAATTCCGCTTCCTCATCGCACAAAAATTCCACTTCCATGCATTAGGATAGATTCCACGCCTAAAAACAACCTTACCCCAGAATAATCTTTAAGTAAGCCGTGTCTCTTACTAAGATTGAAGTGATGGTTCTTGGCGGGATTCCACTAGCCCGATCTGGTAACAAAGAATGGCTGAGATTTCCATTACGGAATCAATTGCTATTCCGCGCAAAGTATACTGAATTTTTTAATGAAACTCGGTGGGGATACTAATGGAGGGCTTCTTTAACTATATTTATCACTTTCACAATGTTGTTGCTAATAGTACTTAAGTTATTTGTTGTTAAAATATCCTCCCTACTATCACTATATTTTATTATAAAACTGCACTCATCACTTTTATTTACACAAATATACTATCCTTAAAAGGTTGGCATGCATTTGTGATACCTTAATATACAATTATTATTTAGTTAATTAAGTAAAACGCGTTTATAAATGTCTTCACAAACTTTAACACATTTCACAATCAAGCACAAATAACAATGGCTGACAGCAACACACAAGTGCACAATACGTACATAATAATAATAATAATATAATGGATTGGCGCTTATACATATGTTAGTGTTCGGCCGAGCTTCTCCTCCGATTTGTGGCGTGCGNGGGGTATAAGTGCACAATACGTACATAATAATAATAATAATATAATGGATTGGCGCTTATACATATGTTAGTGTTCGGCCGAGCTTCTCCTCCGATTTGTGGCGTGCGCTTGATGTTGTCACACAGAGCGGAGGGACCTACAGTTTTACGCCGACTCCGAACGGCGATTGTATTTTTATGAGAAGCTGTTTTTCATGGGTGAAATACACTCGGAGGTTTGCCTTTGTCTGCCGAGGGACGACCGCTGTTAAGGAAAAACCTTTTTTCTATATTTTTTGCGATGTTGCTTTGACCAGGGTTTGAACCCAGGCGTTGCGGAGTGGAAGCTTAGCACTAAACCACAGCGGCCGACACAATACGTACATTGCTATTATTAAACAAAAATTATATTAGGATGTATAGGGGTCTCACTCCTGATCATAACGATATAAATTTTTTTCGGAGGGAAGTAATATTGGTAGTAGTGCACTTTAGCTTACGCGGCCGAAAATGGACAAAAAATGTCAAGAGTGGTATTACGCAAGTAAAAATTTTGATTTTTGGCTATTTTTCCCATAGGGGACCTAGGTGGTCGGGGGTTGTTGAACTTTCGGCGAAAGCCGTTAAAAAGCAAACGTTGTGGCTATGTAAATATTTTTTAAGTGGCAACCACCTAACTACCAATTGGTTTCATCGTTTATTTAAATTCCAGGAACAGAAGTACCGCTTCTTTTTAATTCTGCTTTAAGCAAGCAAGAGGTTCTTTCTACCATTTTCCATTAAATTCAATTAAATAAAAAATGATTGATACTGACTACGGTAATTTTTATTACTTTTTCCCCGATTTACACATATTATAGAATATACGTATTTACAGATTCAGACGTACCTTCGATGAGCACTGGAGCTGCAAGGGGAAAGGTGTTAACCTCTGCGGAAATTCGCAGTATGTGGTCCAGCTACAAGGTCCGTGATCGACTGGGGACAGCGGAGCAATGCATTCAGTTTGCTGAGGAGAACGGGTTGGTGTTGCGCAGCAAACTTTGTCCCATCTACTTCAAGGGTAATTCCGATTTGGGCAGCTTTTGTTGCTGGAAGGGGCAGTGCCGGACCCAGTCTAGCGTTTCAAGAGCCAAGGGGACTTAGTTCGAGAACGCTAAACTGTCACTGCCCCACATATTCTATTTAATGTATTGCTATTCGCGGCGTTATACCCAGTTTAACGTACAACTGGAAGACTATGTTGGGGCCCCTGCTTGTCAACCAGGACGATTACCGACTGGTATAGTTACTGAAGGAATTCAGTGGTAATATACCAAATTGATAAGCAGGAGCATGTCGGGAAAATTGGCGGTCCAGGCAAAATCGTTCAAATAGACCAGAGCAAATTCGGAAAGCGGAAATTTAATTGGTTTCGTGGACTGCAAGCCTTTTTACCGACCAGTGGCAATTACAATAAAAAATAACGAAATTATCGAAAGCTAGTACAAAATAAGCCAGTTTACTAGCGCCTATGCCATTTTGCTTCAAGATCGCAGATGTAATGAATATTTCATTATTATTGGTTCTCCTTAAAACTAGCTTTTAACTTATTGCAATCATTATAACACTTGGGCTTGTGCAGTAAAATCACCCGATTTAGCGGTAGCATAAACAATAGACGTAGCTATGTATACACATATGTACAAGTGCAGTGTATCAATGTATGAAATGAGCACAAAAGGCAGTAAATCTGTATTGAGTGTTATTAGTCAACGTATGAAATGAGCGCAATAGAGAGTAAATACATATTGAGTGTTATTAGTTATGTTACTTGTTGATCGACTCGTACCAATAATATTGAAGGTAGATCTTATAATTAATCAGCCTCCGCCTGTTGAAAGGTTTAGGCTTTCAATACGTTGTCATCGATTGCCACAGCTCGCTTGAATGCGCCATTTGCAGTTTTAAGTAGGGCAACACGAACTATATCATCCTTTCCACGAACAGCATCGATCACTCTAGCTAGGGGCCACTTGAGTGGAGGGCTATTCTCTTCCTTAATTAGAACCAAATCACCAGGCCTTAAGTTTGCTGAAGACGAATGCTACTTCTGCCGCTGCTGAAGAAGAGTTAAATACTCGGTGTGCCACTTCTTCCAGAAATGCTGCTGCATACAACACACACGGTGAGTTGACTTATATTAAGCTCAGAAATTTCAGGCTCCAATTAGAATGTGTGCTGGCGTAAGCACCTCCATGTCTTCAGCATTCTCTGAGATGGGACATAAAGGCCACGAATTTACAATTGCGGGTATTTGACAAACGAGCGTCCGAAGTTCCTCAAAATTTAAAGTTGATAAACCTGCAACACGAAAAAAATAATATTTAGTTATTTTGATCCAAGCCTCCCAGAGACAGCCAAAATGGGGAGAGTGAGGAGGTATTAGCCTCCATTCAATGCCATCCTTTGATCACTGCTCATGAACTGCTTTCCAATGCTCTTGGTTGAGAAATAGTTCCTTTAGCTCTCGTAATTCCCGCTTGGATCCAACAAAATTAGTGGCATTGTCTGACCATATATAGAGCTGCTAAGAATGAAGCAGTTGTCAGATCTTTAACCCGTTTTAAGTGAACGGCCTTGGTCGAAAAACAAATAAATAAACAAATGTAGCATTTGATCGGAGGCCGATTTCTAACTTCGGACTTATAGAAAAATGGTCGGCAAAAATCTATGGTAGTAGTAACAAATGCTCGAGTGATTCTTATTCGTTCCGAAGGTAAGCTTCCCATTAAATGTTTCATCAACTTGAGCCCGAAAGCAGCGTATACATTTACTAATGACGCGAGAAACAGTTTTTCGACCGCCAATGGGCCAGTACTCAAGTCGAATAGTGGCAAGCAGGGATTGCGGAACGGCGTGAAGTAGTTGATGAAAACTATTGATAATTGAGTCAGTTACGGGGCGTTGCTTGGGTAAAATTAGTGGGTGCATGTAGGCGAAGTGCAAAGATGAATGTTGCAGCCGGCCGCCAACTCGAAGTAACCCATTGTCATCGATGAAAGGATTCAGAGGTCGAATGTGCGATGAAAGTTTTATTTCTCCTTTCGCTTCTAGTGATCTATATTCCTCACACAAGTGGGATTTTTGAATAATACGAATTAAAAGAAAAACGCCTTGTTGTAGATCCATTGTGCTCAATGGTCCAGAGCACTTCATACTAACTGGTTGTAAAAAACGATAGATGAAGGCATACACTCTACGTAGCTTATCAAATGAATTGAGAAATTTGCAGTTTACCGAAATATCCACCGTAGTTACAAATACAAGTGCTTCTTTTTGCCATTCGGGTAAGTCGTTTGTTAGGATGGGTTTTTTTTGTTGTTGTAGAGGTAGCACAAAGCATTGAAGGCCGATAAGTGTGGGACTTGGGACCTTTCGGCTCACCGCACTAAAAGCCCACCCCTGCTCCGTTTCCCTCCTTCCGTGGAACAACCGCAATGTATTATTTTGCGGAGGGGGAGCGGCCTATTGCCTTTCTATGAAGATCTGCGGAGTTGTTCCGCTTGACGAAATTTTCTTAGGATAGTGCTTGCCATATGACAAACAACGGACCAATTTTCTCTTGACTCAAGCATGATATCCACAAGGTTGTCAATCTTAAGTGGCCTCCCCACCTTTATGCTCAAGTCGTCCCTTTGGGTTGCGAACTGCGGACAGACGAAAAAACAATGTTCAGCGTCTTCTATTACCTGCCCTGTACAGAACGTGCAGTACGGGTCGTCTTCGTGAGTAAATCTGTGCAAGTATGCTTTAAAGCAGCCGTGTTCGGTTAGTATTTGAGTCAGGTAGAAGTCAACCTCTCCTTGTCTTCTGTCAAGCCATTTGCTTATACTCGGAGTAAGTCTATATGTCCAGCGTCCGTTAGTTGAGTGGTCCCAGCGGTCTTGCCACTGCTGCAAACAATTTCGTCTCACCCTTTCTTTCTCCTGCTTTCCAGATATTGCACCTATTTCTTTTGCCACTATGTCAATAGGACAAAGACCAGCTACTACTAACGCAGTTTCCTCTGACGTTGTTCGGAAAGCGTAACATACTCTTAAGGCACAAAGTAGGTACAGGGATCAAGCTTCCCGAGCGTAAGATTTCGTCTTCAGTGCTGTTGACCAAACGGGTGCTCCATACAGCAGAATGATTCTAACCACACTTACATATAAAAGTCTGCGTTCTTGCTTAGGCCCCCTGACGTTTAGCATTAGTCTTGACAGCCTTGCTGCTACTTTTTCCGCCTTTTCGACTGCAGACCCGATATGAGCTTTAAATGTGAGCCTAGTATCGAAAACGATGCCTAAATATTTTAGACTCTCCGCCGAGGTTATTTCGGTGCCGCAGACCCTAATTTTGGCCACTTCTCATAGCTTTCTATTGCTGAGCAAAACTGCCTCCGTCTTCTGGTGTGCCAGCTCCAGACCTGCTTCCGTCAGCCAATCGTTTACCCGGAGGATTGCAGAGTTTGCAGCCGTGGTTAAATCTCACAAATGTTTGGCTACTACTACCACTGCTATATCGTCAGCGAACCCAATTAATTTTGCACCCTTTGGCAGTTTCGAACGCAGAACGCCGTCGTACATTGCATCCCAGAGCTTTGGCCCGAGGACGGATCCTTGTGGCACGCCACCGGAGATATTATATTTTTTGACTCCGTCGTCTGTATCATAAATCAAACCCCGGTCGGAGAGATATTTGCTTATAATCCTCCGAAGATATGTCGGGACTTTAATCTTTTGGAGGGCGTGGAGTATTTTCTGTCAGCTTGCAGTATTAAAAGCGTCCTTCACGTCTAGAGCGACCAGCAAGCAGTACTTCTTCGNTTTTGCGGAGGGGGAGCGGCCTATTGCCTTTCTATGAAGATCTGCGGAGTTGTTCCGCTTGACGAAATTTTCTTAGGATAGTGCTTGCCATATGACAAACAACGGACCAATTTTCTCTTGACTCAAGCATGATATCCACAAGGTTGTCAATCTTAAGTGGCCTCCCCACCTTTATGCTCAAGTCGTCCCTTTGGGTTGCGAACTGCGGACAGACGAAAAAACAATGTTCAGCGTCTTCTATTACCTGCCCTGTACAGAACGTGCAGTACGGGTCGTCTTCGTGAGTAAATCTGTGCAAGTATGCTTTAAAGCAGCCGTGTTCGGTTAGTATTTGAGTCAGGTAGAAGTCAACCTCTCCTTGTCTTCTGTCAAGCCATTTGCTTATACTCGGAGTAAGTCTATATGTCCAGCGTCCGTTAGTTGAGTGGTCCCAGCGGTCTTGCCACTGCTGCAAACAATTTCGTCTCACCCTTTCTTTCTCCTGCTTTCCAGATATTGCACCTATTTCTTTTGCCACTATGTCAATAGGACAAAGACCAGCTACTACTAACGCAGTTTCCTCTGACGTTGTTCGGAAAGCGTAACATACTCTTAAGGCACAAAGTAGGTACAGGGATCAAGCTTCCCGAGCGTAAGATTTCGTCTTCAGTGCTGTTGACCAAACGGGTGCTCCATACAGCAGAATGATTCTAACCACACTTACATATAAAAGTCTGCGTTCTTGCTTAGGCCCCCTGACGTTTAGCATTAGTCTTGACAGCCTTGCTGCTACTTTTTCCGCCTTTTCGACTGCAGACCCGATATGAGCTTTAAATGTGAGCCTAGTATCGAAAACGATGCCTAAATATTTTAGACTCTCCGCCGAGGTTATTTCGGTGCCGCAGACCCTAATTTTGGCCACTTCTCATAGCTTTCTATTGCTGAGCAAAACTGCCTCCGTCTTCTGGTGTGCCAGCTCCAGACCTGCTTCCGTCAGCCAATCGTTTACCCGGAGGATTGCAGAGTTTGCAGCCGTGGTTAAATCTCACAAATGTTTGGCTACTACTACCACTGCTATATCGTCAGCGAACCCAATTAATTTTGCACCCTTTGGCAGTTTCGAACGCAGAACGCCGTCGTACATTGCATCCCAGAGCTTTGGCCCGAGGACGGATCCTTGTGGCACGCCACCGGAGATATTATATTTTTTGACTCCGTCGTCTGTATCATAAATCAAACCCCGGTCGGAGAGATATTTGCTTATAATCCTCCGAAGATATGTCGGGACTTTAATCTTTTGGAGGGCGTGGAGTATTTTCTGTCAGCTTGCAGTATTAAAAGCGTCCTTCACGTCTAGAGCGACCAGCAAGCAGTACTTCTTCGAACCACCTTTCCACCTTTCCATCGCTTCTCGCTGATCGCCTCTTCCGCCAGCTGTTTAACTAACATGGCCGCTCCTACAGTTGATCTACCCTTTCTGAAACCGAACTGCATATTTGTTAGGATCGGTGATGCTGGCCATTTGCTTTGTTCATTGCCAAGAAATGATGGCCCATATTTCCAAATGCGCATATTTAGTAGTTCCTTTGGGCTAGCTCCCTTTGAAAGTGCATCAGCTGGGTTCAGTTCTGACGGAATATAGCGCCACGCCATGCCCTTTGTAGTGTGTGAATAATATTAAACCGATTAGCAACAAATATATTAAAATTAGCTGGCTCATTACGCAGCCATGATAAAACAATGCTCGAGTCTGACCAGAAAAATACCTGTCCCTTAAAAATACTTAATTTTGTTACTATAATTACTAGTTCTGCTAACAACAATGCGGCGCACAGCTCAAGCTTTGGCACTGTAAGCGTCTTGAGTGGCGCTACTCGCGACCTAGAACAAAGAATATTGGTGCGAACGACTCCAGCTTTCTCTGCACTTATGTATAAGCATGCAGCATACGCGGCCAAACTTGCATCACAAAAGGCACGTATCTGTACATCGGCATCAGGCATTAGCACGTATCTGAAAAAACTAAATCGCGCGACTAATTCATATCGCTGCGTAAGAATGTCATATCCAGATAATTATTTACAGTGCATAATATGGAGGGACACTCCTAATGAAATATTTCGTTTTTTTTGCATATATCTGCGGTAAGAGCAATCTTGAATATACGAAAATGTAGATGAGTGTCTAAAAGGGAAGGTTGAATGGTAGGCCCTGCCATCAATATTGAATTTAACGAACGTCCGTTGGTAGTTGATGCAGAACTATTAAACACCACCCGTAATTTGGTTGTCGTGCTGTCGGCCTTAAATACACAGTGATGTGGCAAAAAATGTACCGGTACCTGATCGGGTATAATATCCACCGATGACATGTGCTTTATATCGAAAAATTGTAATGAAGGATGAATATTGTTTTCTAAGTTCAAGATTACGCTGCAACTTGCGCTCTATAGTTTTAAATCGACTAATGGCCTGTTGATATCAATCTCCAAGCTCGTTGGAAGCTACCCTTTTGGGTAGTCGTACCGAATAGGCTCCAGATTCCAGACGTTGATAATCTATACTAATTATATAAAGAGAAGTCCCTTTTTTTTGTAACAGGTAATCTCGCGAACCGCTGGTCCGATTTTCATGAAATTTTGTATACAAATAGCTTTCGGTAACCACCATGTTTTAGGCTAAAAAAAATTTACTTTTTTCGGGTAGGTGGACCAGGGACCGGTCTATTCGAAAAAATCTTATTATAGTCCGATTTTCTTAAAATTTAGTACGTAATTAGCTTTTTAGCATATATTAGCATATATGACCCATGTTTTACCGTCCGATTTGCTTAAAATTCAGTGCGCAGGTAGCTTTTTAGCATGTATTAGCATATGTGATAAGCTTTTTCCGAGTAGTGGACCAGGGACCGATCTATTCCAAAAAATCGTATTTATGGTCCGATTTGCTTAAAATTCGGTACGTAAGTAATTTTTTAGCATATATTAGGATATATGGTAAATTTTTCCCGAGAAGTGGACCAGGGACTCATCTATTCGAAAAAATCGTATTTACGGCCCGATTTGATTAAAATTCGGTACGTAGGTAGCTTTTTAGCATATATTAGCATATATGATCCATTTTGTCCGAGAAGTGGACCAGGGACCGATCTGTTCGAAGAAATCGTATTTATAGTCCGACTTGCTTAAAATTCGGTACGCAGGTAGCTTTTTGCCTGGATAAGCTTATANTTTTCAAACGAGTGTAACCAAAAATACATGCAAAATGTGTCAAAGCAGCGACCACAGAATATACATGTGTCCAAAATTCCTGAAAATGTCCATAGCTGATAGAATCAGGAAGCATGCCTTGCTGTAGCAAAGTATGATGTTTCAATGAGCGATATTTGCAGCAGCCGGACTTGCAGTTCTTTAGAGAATGACCTCCTCTTAGGCAATTCAGACAAAGTTGTTGTCTCTTCACCTCTTTATATCGCATAGAAGACGAAAGGCTAGTGAAGGTTTCGCATTGAGCGATTGCATGCTGCCTGGAGTTGCACATTACGCAACCGTTTGACGACGTAGCTATCGAAACCTTGCGGTTGTTGTTTAAGTATGACTTACTTCCTACCTGTTTGGNAGAGCGGCTGAACTGATGTTTTTTGAAACTGCCACCTGCCGCACGTGTCCCAAGGATGGTTTTAGGCTGAACAAAATCTATATGTAAAGGGGGCGTGGCATCTTCCATACAAACCGAATTTCTCATGCTACATATCTCTGAAAGTGTGCANTTGTATAATCCACTAGCTATGTTAAAATTTCCCTTGCGGAAAAAACTGTTTCTCCTAAGGTAAAGTACATAGCAGAAAAAAGAACGGATTTTACTTATCTTGCGAGTGTCCAAGTAAGCAGACGTCCTCGAGCCACCACGCTTCATCGGCTCCTCAATTTAATAATAAAGGTAATCTGAAATACATTTGTACATGTTATTAT
>NW_016157633.1:232990-236353 GCF_001687245.7 Rhagoletis zephyria | reverse complement strand
AAACACTTTTCAGTAGTAGTTTTACATGCACTTTTTAGAGTGTATAATGAGATAGATNAACTTTCATAAATGTATTTTAAAGAGCGAATTTTCAGTATTTGCTGATGATATATATTTAGAAGTATTAACCCTTTCCCCACAAAAATATATTCCTGCATGCGCCCCTGGCACTTAATATTTATTATTTGTAAAAAATATACTTTTACTTTCCAAATGTTTGTAATTTTAAACATTTCATGTGTATATTTTAAACAACTCATGTTCAAAATCAAATCTTGAACATCTTTTGCGTATACTTGAACAGATTCTGGTTGAAAAATAAACACTTTTCAGTAGTAGTTTTACATGCACTTTTTAGAGTGTATAATGAGATAGATATTTATTAAAAAATATTAATTATTAAATAAAAAAAGAAATATAGCCAATACTGGTCAAGAAAAGTAGTTTCTATTATTTCCATCAGTGAAAATTACAAATCCCGAAAATTCCGGGATTATTTGCCAAGAATCCCGGGATTTTTGAGACCTTAAAAAGGCCGGGATCCAGGGATTAATAATCCTAGTAAAAACCTAATAGAATTTAAAAACGGCCACTACATCAATTAATTAGTTTCAGAGTATTAAAAACCAACGTTTTGACGGAATCTGCAACTGAATAACTTTAGTTTTTATATAGCTTTATAACTGCTCTGTAAAGAAACAAAAATGTGAGATAGGGCCTTTCTATATTAAGGTATGTCAAAAAATGAGCTTTATCCGGAACTATCTTCTACCGGTAACGGTTTCTCCTGAAAAGTATTTATTATCAAAATATATTTCATAAATAGCTTAGTAAATTTACCGTGGGTTAATTTTAGCGAAAACGATCACAGGTTATCATAGATCGATTTTTAACGATTTAGTTTTCACTATTTTCTCTATTCTTATTTTATTTTACATAATAATAAAAAACTTTTTAATATACCACGCTTTTATAAATGGACTAAAAAGTAGAAAATAATATTTCTCAGTCCCATAGAATCTGAGTCAAGTTTTCTCAAGTGGGCCACCCAAAGTTGACTTTTCGATGTTTTATATTTCATTGATCGATTTTAAAAGTTAACATGGTGTGCAATATTGACACCAAAGATTTTGCGCTAATTTTATTTTTTTACGAGATATTTGCAAACAAATTTGTATGCTGGCTTTTACACTTTTTGAAATATTTCAGCAAACATTCATTAGAATCTTATGATTTTTTTACAGCAGTTAGAGAACTTATTGGGCATCAAAATCTGACCACTTTATTTTTCATTTCATGTTTTATAAAAATTATTATTTTTTAATCAATTGAATTTCTTCACCCACTTCTCATATACCTATGAAAAGAATACAAAAAGCATTATTTGCGCTAAACATTCAATCTCACTTTCATAAAAAAAAATTACTGTGCCTTTGATTGACTTAAAGCTTTATACTAAAAAAAAATAACCAAAAATATAATACAAATGAAAAGCAAAAAGTAAAATTTTAAAACTTAAGTATCAAATCTAGAATTATCAAATTATTTTTTTGTTTTTGCTTTTCAGTTCATTTGTAGATATTATACTTTTTTAAACTTAGTTAGTTTTTTTGGTAAAAAGTTTTAAGTCAATCAAAGGTACAGTAATTTTTTTTATTAAAGTGAAATTGAATATTTAACGCAAATTGGAAATTCGGAATCTAGGGTCGGTAGAGAACAACTCACAGAATGTTTCCTGTGGTTACATTTTTCATTCTCGAACTTGTATCCAGTATTTGATATTCAGTCTAGTTATCTGCCTCCGGCACAATTTCATTGAGATATGCCCCAATCGAAAAGGGCGAGCAGCTTTTTGAAATATGGGAGTAATTTTAAATGGCTTCCTGAAGGTTACGCTTGGCTACATTTTAATAAAACCTAGTGATACTTGAGGACTGATAGCTCAGTATATGTCTTGAGAAATAGTAGATTTAATGACACTTTTATCAAAGTTGATAAATCTGAATTTTGACGAGAATTTTTACACAAATACTCCTTTCTGCGGCAAAAAATATTGGCTTAAATTTGTCACTTTGTTTGTCAAATAAACATTCGCATTCGCAAAAGCTCCGCATTGATTATTGCGAATGCGAATGTCAAAATTAATGCGTAGCTCCGCGGTTGCGAATGCGAATATTCGCAACAACCCTGGTACATCTCAGCAAAAAATCGGTAATCGCATTTAGTGGTAACGTGTTCTAGAAGGCATAGCGTTATGATGCCTTCGAATTTTTTCGCTTCTTTTAGGCATTGACGGTAATGCAAAGTAGAATGTCCTACAATATTTTATTTATTTCGCTTCTTTGTTTCATTTCGGTGAATGCAAAGTAGAATGTCCTATAATATTTTCTTTTTAATTCGCTTCATTGCTTCATATCGGGGAATGAAAAGTAGAATGTACTACAATATTTTATTTGTTTCGCTTCTTTGCTTCATTTCAGGGAATGCAAAGTAGAATGTCCTCCAATATTTTTTTTATTTTGCTTCTTTGCTTCATTTCGGGGAATGCAAAGTAGATTGCAGCATCATAGTCAGCTGAATAAAAATTATAGTTTAAAAAACTAAAACCTCCCTATTATAATTGCCATTCGTACTGTCATCAGGTATGTAACTTGAGAATAGAAATCGCTGCATCTTTTAGGCGCATCAATATTACATAGTTACATCCCGAGCTAATAAAAGGAAGGTAAAAACAGAATGAATATCCAAAAATTACTTTTCTACCGTTACTTTTTGTGGAAATTTTTGTCGCATAAAAATCATGTTTTGCTTTGTTCAATTTGTTCAATTTTCAAGTGAAGTACAATAATGAGGAAGTACAATTTTAAGCTTAATTAAATATGAATGTATGTACATACCGATTTATAAATACCTAATTACATACATATGTATGTATAAAAACCAGGGTTCGGAAATATTCACTCACCTTCGTACGCGAACGCGAAAGTGAACGTATCAAATATTCTGTATTGATTCTCCTTCGCGAACGTGAAGCATAAAACCAGTCCAGATAGTTCGCGTTCGCGAATGTTAGGTAGAAAAAATTCCCGCTGTTGTTCGTACGCGTATGTATTGGTGGACCAAACAGCGTGCGTTCATATATGTAGCTATAAGTGGCAGCGATGCCTTCGCGAAGGTTCACTGCTGTCGTTCTCCTTCATAAATGAATGAAAATGCTGCGGCAAATATTCGCGGAAAGTTGGTGTGGCTAGAGATACTATTCTGTGCGAAGGCAATTTTGTTAATTGCATAAGATTTGCACCGTTCATTCGATTTTCAAAAATGAGGTGTCAAATGAAAGGGCTTGACCTCTGGATGTGCAGA
>NW_016157633.1:223272-232768 GCF_001687245.7 Rhagoletis zephyria | reverse complement strand
TGTATTTTTGAAATTATATATTAAATTTAATGGAAGGATTTTATAATGGGAAAATTATAGTAAATATGCGCGAATGACATTTTGATTTCAGAGGCTTTTCGCTAAATGAGGCTCTACGTATGTTAGAAGATGACGACGAAATTTTAGAAAATGCTACTGGGATAACAATATTTCCCCCTGAGAACGAAGAAGTAACCGATGAAGATTCTGGTGACGAAAATGTAGTTGACATAAACGATTTGCCAGGGTTGCAACTTCGTGCACCTGCCGAAATTAATTTGAATCGGCGCGTTGACGACAGTGACTTTTCGTCCGATGATGATCTGCCGATAGCTCAATTGATCCCTGAAAAGCCTGCAGACAAAAACTTAAGTGCGAAGAAACAAAAAAGGTATAACTGGACGAAAGAAGACTTACCACCACCAATTATTTCTGACATGGCTGCTGATCCAATTGATCTAAGAGTGAACGAAAATATGAAAAGTCCGTTGGATTTTTTTGAGTGCTTTTTTGACGAAGAGCTTATAGATATAATAGTCGAAGAAACTAATAGATACGCTGCTCAAAAAAATCGATCACAAAGAGTGAATAAGACAGAAATAAAAGCATTTTTAGGGGTGTTGATCCTGAGTGGATATGTTTGCGACCCGAGGAGAAGAATGTTTTGGGAAAGAGAAAACGACAGCCATAACGTACTTGTTGCAGAATGTATAACACGCGATAAATTTGAATTTATATTGTCAAATATTCATGTCAAAAACAATGAAGATCTAGATATCGCGGACCGATTTTCGAAAGTAAGACCTTTATTTGACCACCTCAATAGAAAGTTTATGGAAAATAATCAGATGAAGGAAATGCACTGCGTTGATGAGGCTATGGTTCCCTATTTCGGAAGGCATGGATGCAAGCAGTTTCTACGAGGAAAGCCAATAAGATATGGGTATAAGCTTTGGGTAGGATCAACGAGGCTAGGGTTCGTAAATTGGTTTGAGCCTTATCAAGGAGCATCAACAAACATAAGTGTGACATACAGCAACTATGGCGTAGGTGCTGCCGTTGTTCTAGAATACGCTGAGACGCTGCGCAAGAAATGGCGTGATGAAAAAATGCACATATTCTTCGACAATTTTTTTACTACTATTCCACTTATGGAGAAACTTACAGACATGGGTTTTCAAGCAACAGGTACGATAAGAGAAAATCGTGTATCCGGCAATCCATTACTCGACTCGAAAGTACTAAAAAAGCAAGACCGTGGGTCTTTTGACTTCGCTAAAATAACTGACCGTAATATCATTGTCGTCAAATGGAACGACAACAACTTAGTATGCTTATGTTCAAATAATTCTGGAGTCAACCCGATATGTAATGTAAGAAGATTTTCGCGAAAAGAGGGAAAACATATTCAGGTAAACAGTAAGCTAATATGAAACACATACTGTGCCATCTAAACGCACGTAATTTTATTTTTTACAGATTCAGCAGCCTCATTTAGTTCGCTTATACAACGCAAATATGGGGGGTGTAGATCGATCAGACCAGAATATTGGCCTTTACAGAACATCTATCAGAGGAAAGAAATGGTATTTTCCACTTGTAACCCACTGCGTCGATTTGGCAATACAAAACGCATGGCATCTTCATCGAAACAATGGGGGTGTCCTTGATCTGTTGAAGTTTAAAAGACGAATTGCAACGGTTTTGTTGACGCAAAATAGAAAACCACCATCAACATCTAGGGGACGACCATCGGCATTGGTAAATATTGATATCAGGTACGAACGCCTTGACCATTTGATCATAATACAACCTAAGCAAACAAGATGTGGGGAATGTCATGATCGAACAACCACTAGATGCCGAAAGTGTGACGTTGGACTTCATGCAAAATGTTTTGTCGCATATCACACAAAGTGAACTTATGTACATATATGTGCCTAGTGTACTATACATAGTACACCTTTTTTTCCAAAACTGAAATAAATAAAAAATTAATTTTGACTAAGAATGATTTACTTAACAATAAAAACTAGAAAACAGATCGAAAATTTAAGTTTTTTAATTGTCTTAGCTTTAGGCATATCTGGGTTAAAAGATTAAAATTAATTAAAATTTTTACAAATCAGTTTTTATCAGGGTTCGGAAATATTCATATCTGCACCTTTACTGATTTTAACGCGAAAGTGAACGTATCAAATATTCTGTATTGATTCTCCTTCGCGAACGTGAAGCATAAAACCAGTCCAGATAGTTCGCGTTCGCGAATGTTAGGTAGAAAAAATTTCCGCTGTTGTTCGTACGCGTATGTATTGGTGGACCAAACAGCGTGCGTCTCTACAGCCAAATTATAAATTAGGAATGAAATGGTTGTGCATGTGCCTGGTGTACTACATGTAGTACACCTATGAATATGGCGATAAAAGTTGAACTAAAAGTAAAATAATGACAAAGCTTTGATAAATAACATAAAACTATATCTTCTGCCTTAGTAGGTTTTAGTAGTAGACCTAAAAAAAATTTCTATAAAACATAATTTTTACTTACCTTACAAATCTTATATCGGAGTAACTCATTTTTCACTTTTCCACAACTTTGTAAACACACAATGACCGAACTACGAATGTAAAATTTGAAATGAATAAAAGTGAAGCTCACTCGTTACCATGGCATTGGAATTTGAAATCAAACACGTGCATTTGAATGCACGGGTTGCTGCGAAAAATACTTTTACAAGTGTACTATATATAGTACGCTAGGCACATCTGGGTTAAGACATTTTCTGATTTCAATCTTACTAATATTATAAATGTGAAAGTTTGTATGTTTGGATGTTTGGGAAATCATCACGCGGAAACGACTGAACGGATTTGCATAAGATTTTGTACGCAGGTAGCTTATGGGCCAGATTGATTAATAGGCTATTTTTTTAAGAGTTGCCACCTGTTAGAAAAGTTTAATTTATTTGATATGCGGGAACGACTGAATGGATTTGCACGAAAATTTGCACACAGATAGCTTATGACCTACAGTGGAAAACAGAATAATATTTGGAAGAGTTGCCACCTGTTAGAAAAGTTTAATTTATTTGATATGCGGGAACGACTGAATGGATTTGCACGAAAATTTGCACACAGATAGCTTATGACCTACAGTGGAAAACAGAATAATATTTGGAAGAGTTGCCACCTGTTAAAAAAGTTGAATGAAATTAATACGCGGAAACGACTGAACAGATTTGCACGAAATTTTGCCCACAGATAGCTTATGACCTACTGTGGAAAATAGGCTAATTTTTTGGTAGAGTTGCCACCTGTTAAAAAGTTTAATGAAATTAATACGCGGAAACGACTGAACGGATTTGCATGAAATTTTGCACACAGATAGCCTATGATATAGGTTGGAAAGTGGGGTACTTTTTTTAATAATTGCCACCTGTTAGAAATGTTTAATTTAATTAATACGCGGAAACGACTGAACGGATTTGCATGAAATTTTGCACACAGATAGCCTATGATATAGGTTGGAAAGTGGGGTACTTTTTTTAATAATTGCCACCTGTTAGAAATGTTTAATTTAATTAATACGCGGAAATAAGTGAATTGATTTGCATCGAAGTTTTCGCACAGATAGCTTATGAGCTAGGTTGGAAAATAGCCAATTTTTTTAAGAGTTACCACCTGCTAAACAAGTTTAATTAAATTAATACGCGGAAAAGTCTGAACCGATTTGCAAGAAATTTTGCAAGCAGATAGCTTATGACCTACAGTGGAAAATAGGCAAATATTTTGGAAGAGTTGCCACCTGTTAAAAAAGTTTTAATTACATTAATGCGCGGAAACGACTGAACAGATTTGCATGACATTTCGCACAGAGATAGCTTATGACCTATATTGGAAAATGGGCTACTATTTTAAGAGTTTCCACCTGTTTGAAAATGAAATTTTGCTCAAAGATGGTTTATGACCTGGATTGAAAAATACACTTACTACGGATTTCGGAAGGACGGTCTTAGACTGAAAGTAAGTCCGATAACTCAAGGCCCCTCCCATACAAATTGCAATTTTCATATTACATACATATCTCTGGAAGTATTTGTGGGAGAGAACTGAAACTTGGTATTGTGATATGGATGTGAAATCAATGTTGGCATTAATCGATTGATGTTTTAATTAGTTAGTTAATTCGATTAAATTCAATCTGATTACAGTTAATCATGATTAATTTTAATCCGACTAAACAGTTAATCGTAACCGCGATTAAAAAATTAATTTTTAATCATTAACTCTTAATTTGATCAAGTAGGTTTGGTGATTAATTAAGGTATGCTGGAATTTCCCTGTGCACACAAAGCAAGTTAATCCGGTATGGCTAAGTCGGGTTTCCTCATCAATCTAAGCAATTTGGTGTGCATTTTCATTAAGATATATACCAACAAACGTTTTACAAACTAGGTTTGTAAAAGTTCCCAGTTTATGTATTACTAATAACAATAATTATAATTTTTTTATATTATGTGCTTTTTATAAGCGTAAAACACAAAATAATTACTATAACTGGTGTTTGGTTTCAAACTCGGACAAACTAGACAAATTAATCAGATTTTATTTTTAATTGGATTAACGATTAATGTTTTAAATTAATTAAACGTAATCGCAGCCAGCGATTAACGATTAAAAAAATGTTATCATTAATCGTACAGTTGATTACGACTAATTAATTTTAATCGTCAAACGCGATTAACATTTTAATCGTTAATTTTTAATCGTTAATCAGATTAACAGTTTGCCAACACTGTGTGAAATCATGTTCATATTCACGGAGAAAAATGGACGTTTTTGGAAAAGAGGCGTAGCACCTCCCATACTGACTGAAAGTTTCATATTGCATATCTCTTCAAATGTTTGGGGTAAAGCACTCAAGCTTGGTATGGAAATACATATGTATGTATGTATGTGAAACTAATACCATACTCATGGAGAAAAATGAGAGTTATTGGAAAAGGTGGTGTGGCAACTCCCATGCAAATTGATTTTTCTATGCTGCATATCTCTGGAGGTGTTTATTGCAGAGGACTGGAACTTGGCACCGAGATGTGTATACAAAATTAATTCCATACTCATAGAGAAGAATTTGTGTTATTCGAAAAGGGGACATGGTTCCTGCCGTACAAATTTACTGTTTTATACTGCTTATCTCTAGAGGTGTTCATGGTAGAGTACTGGGACTTGGTACTGGGGTATGTAAAATCAATTCTAAATTCATGGAAGAAGATTAGGGTTATAAGAAAAAGGGGCGTGGCACTTCCAGTACAAATTTACTTTTTCTTGCCACATATCCCTGGAAGTGTTTGTGGAAGAATACTGGAACTTGGTATGGAGTTGTGTATACAAAATGTATCAATTGCTCATGGAAAAAATGTGAGTTATTAAAAAAGGAGGCATGTCGCCTCCCATACATACTAAAAACTTCTTAATACATATCTCTGGAAGGATAGAAAATCTCTCGAAGTATTTTAAATTTGTTATGGAGATTTATTTTATAAGTGCCGTACTGACAGAATAAATTTCATTAAATGGAAAAGGGAGAGCCGGGTTCGGCCTTATAATCTAAAGCTCTCTTGAGGCATTTGCTACAGTAATGAGAAGTGGTATTTTATCAAGGCCAGGTTACTAAATTTGAGTTGGAAATATTAGAACCCGTCGTGGCACCTCCAAGAAGGTTACACGTTCACGCGTCGTATACCTGGAACCATTTTAAGGTAAACTTAGAGGGATTGATATCTTTCGTATGCCTAGCGCGCAGACGAGATTTTATAATTTCATAGTCTTAAACGGCCTAAATACCTTAACTCGCTTAAAAAATAACGAGCTATAACGAAATGGGCACAGAAAAAAAATCTAACATCATTAAATTATTTTTCATATTTGTATAAAAGCGCGGGGTGAAACCCGCGGGTATAAGATAGTTTAATATAAATAAGTATGTACTTATCTAGGCATTCTACATTAGTTTCTTTGTACGGCATTCTTTGTTCGCTTCTCTGGGTTCTCTTGATCCATGCGTTCTCCTTTCGTTCGAAAAGAATGCTGCGAGTAAGGGCTTACCGGCAATGACATGCCCATGTTAAAATAATGCCTGCCTGAAGCGAAAGGGTAAGCGATTCCCATCGCCTAGCTCGTTTCCACATTCGTTTCTATGGTAATCGTGTTTTTTGCTGGGATACTAAACGTGAGTTTAGCTCGCATATGCACAAAATAAACCACACAAATATTTGCGCAAATACCAACTTCTACAAATAAGAATCTAATTTGTCCTAGTTTGTATTTGTGCAAATAATTGTACATACGTACATACAGACAAGACTAAAAATTAGAAAATGAATAAAATAAAAAAAAACTTTTTAAGAAAATAAAATTTTTTATGAAACAAGAATCGAAATTTTGCAAACTGGCCACTTTATTTGGTTGCCCAATTGCTGTCTAAAAATCATAAGATTCGAATGAATGGTTGCTGAAATATTTCACAAAGTGTGAAAGCCTGCATAACAATTTGTTTGCAAATAACTCGTCAAAAAAATAATATTAGTGCAAAATCCTTGGTGTCAATATTGCACACCATTTATAAAAGCATGGTATATTAAAAAGTTTTTTAGAACACGTTACCACTAAAAGCGATTACCGATTTTTTGCTGGGATGTACCAGGGTTGTTGCGAATATTCGCATTCGCATTCGCAACCGCGGAGCTTCGCATTAATTTTGACATTCGCATTTGCAATAATGTTTATTTGGAAAACAAAGCGACAAATTTAAGCCAATATTTTTTGCCGCAGAAAGGAGTATTTGTGTAAAAAATCTGGTCAAAAGTCAGATTTATCAACTTTGATAAAAGTGTCATTAAACCTACTATTTCTCAAGACATATACTGAGCTATCAGTCCTCAAGTATCACTAGGTTTTATTAAAATGTAGCCAAGCGTAACCTTCAGGAAGCCATTCAAAATTACTCCCATATTTCAAAAAGCTGCTCGCCCTTTTCGATTGGGGCATATCTCAATGAAATTGTGCCGGAGGCAGATAACTAGACTGAATATCAAATACTGGATACAAGTTCGAGAATGAAAAATGTAACCACAGGAAACATTCTGAGAGTTGTTCTCAACCGACCCTAGATTCCGAATTTTCAAGGCACAGAATCGTATCGATTGGCACATATGCATCCCAGGACTGTTACTAGCAAATATGCATCACAGAAGATCTCCAGTTGAAGAAAATATCAAAACACTAGCTACAACTTTGCGGATAAGAATTAAACTTTTCAATGCCCGTTATTCTATATAATAAAACAATACTACGATTAGTGGCGTTAGCTGGTTCATTAAAATAGATTTCCACTGTCAGAGAATCATATATGATCGATTAATAATTTCTTATACTTGAAATGAGCTTTACAGTACACCTTTACCACTTTTGGCATTACCCAGGACTAACGATGTTTTTTTGTACATTTTATAAAAAATGGGGGCCTTTTAATAAAAATAGCAAGATTCTAATTTTTAACTTTTGTATTTTTTTATTTAATCACATACATCACCTAATTTACTTACCTAAATTATTTCGTAAAATTACTTGACATCCACATTCGCATCCGCATCCGAATCCGCGGATGTTAACTTTGCCGATGCGGATGTCTAATATTCCACATTCGCAACATCCCTAGTATGTACATACATACATACGGCACCAATTACTTTCATTTAAAGTAGGAATGCACAGCAGAGGTGCACGCAGTCGACGTCGCGGGCAAACTGCGCGCACGCGAGTGTGCTTGGCGAGGTGAAGTGAGCTGTACGGAGATGGCAACATATACATATTAACCACTACACACTTATTTTCAAGTAAAAATGCGTGTATGTATGTGTACTTTTGCGACAACTGAGCCAGTGTGGCATCAGACCACCAGAAAAAGCCAATTTTTCCAAAACAAAAGCGCCAAGTTTTTATTATCATGTTTAGTAATTTTTTTGATTCAGTAAAAAGTGTATATACATATCCATTTCCTCACGTTTTTATTAATAAATTAATTTCAATACATTTATAGCAACGCAAAACATATTTAATTTACCTATTCCTCACATTTTAGTCAGTAAAGGAATTCCATCTTAATGTAGAATATTACATACATACATATGTACCTATGGATTCGGTGTGCTTAAATTAAAAAAAGCATGACTAAATAACACACCAAGCATTGAATTCCATTTATTTTGGCTTTTTGGTTTCCCAAAAGCACTCAATTTAGTGCAAAATCCACGACCTTGGCAACAGTGAGCTGAGCACATCAATGCTCAAACAGTGATGCCAGACCAAGTATTGAGTAAATGCGCTATGTAAATTTTTCTTTTAANAAAAAAGCATCACTAAATACCGCACCAAGCATTGAATTCCATTTATTTTGGCTTTTTGGTTTCCCAAAAGCACTAAATTTAGTGCAAAATGCACGACCTTGGCAACAGTGAGCTGAGCACATCAATGCTCAAACAGTGATGCCAGACCAAGTATTGAGTAAATGCGCTATGTATATTTTTCTTTTAAAGCAAAAGTTCTAATTGGCGAGGGTATTGATTTTTGGTTCTTACATAGAACACTGACAAGATTCACAAACTTATCTTAGGACTTAAATAATTAAAATAATCAACATTATTTGTAGACGAATATATTTGTGTTCGTATGAAATAGTAGCTTATGTCGGGAGGCTGGCTTTAGTAAAATGTACCATTTCCTATATTCTTTAAACCACAAGGAATTTTTTTATGAAACTTTATACGAATATTGACTTGATAGCATCGCCATTAACATTACCGTCTTTTACGTTTATTTTCCAAGAGTTCTTCAACGACTCGGCGCCAGTGAGTCTTTCGCATTCGTATGCTGCGAATGGTTCATTATACTAAAGCCAGTCTTCCGACATAAGTTATTATTCTATACGAAAAATTTATGTAAAATGCCCAATACCCAAATCCCTCGCATGAGTTATTATCGGTAAAAAATTGGGTACGCTCAAATCTGGCATCGCTGCAGCAAGTACAGCGCCAGTGAAACAGTGTTGATATTTTAAGTACAATTGTAATTTTTTCAGTACAATTAATTTTAAAATATACAAAAGTACAATTTGCCCATTTTAAGTACAACTTCAACATCAAAAATACTTTTTGTACGAAACGCTCAAATCTCTTCTAGCTTTTTGATTCTTAATCCGTTTACATTTAAGTAAATGGATATACCTATATTTCATATTTGCAACAAAACGAAGTTATGAATTGTAATTTTTCTTTCATTCTAGTATAATAAGGTGCAAGTTTGAAGTGTCTAGAAAATACCATTGATTTTTTGAATTTTTCTGTTTGCGGTGTTGCGCACTTTCTTCCATATAACGAACGTTCGCATTTTATGTTATATGGATGAATGCGCGTGTAGCGTTGTTGTTTTTTATTCCA
>NW_016157633.1:187480-223262 GCF_001687245.7 Rhagoletis zephyria | reverse complement strand
ATTAAGGTTTGGTGGTCATTTGCCGCTTTAAATAACCTAAGGAAAGTGTTATATCCGTTCTTGAAATTCTCCAGTTGTGCGGCATTTCATAGCACGGTTATTCGCAAAGCGAAATAAATTTTTTCCTCTTCACTCCCTGGCGGCAACAATGACTCGGGTCTATAGTGAATGTCCTAGAAGTTTTACAGTATAGTAGGTGGCAATTTCGAAATGCAATATACATATACTTATTTCAGACGAAATACCTTAAAAGTTTGAACGCATAATAATATTGGAAAATCACATCCATTGGGCCAATTGCAACGCAGGAGCGTTCGATATACTCACGGCCCCTTTTCTCACTTGGCTATTTTTAGTAATAGCTCGACTTCCGCACCACTTGGCAGCACGTTTTTGCAATAGTATTGCATACATATTTAAAACATTAGCCAAATCGTATCATAAATAAGATTTTTAGTAATAACTCAACTACAGCGCCAACTGTCGGATTAAATTGTGAAACTAAACCATCCAGAGACCCACTCAAATACACAAAAAGTTTCGTTAAAATCCGTACAACCATTTAGGAGGAGATCACTCACAAACACACCTACAGAAGAATAAAAAAATTCATTCAAAGATAGCTAAAGGTCGGTACGTTTGTAGGCCTCACATCCCTTTTCAAATAGCCCAAATTTTCTCCATGAGTATGGGCTTGATTTCAACTATATACATATCTCCATACGAAGTTCCAGTACTGTACCATGAATACTTTCAGAGATATGCAGTAAAAAAATTCGATTGATATGGGAGGTGTCACGCCCCCCTTTCCAAAAGATGCCCTCTTTCTTCATGAGTATGCGATTGATTTCGTATATCTCCATACCAAGTTCCAGAACTCTACCATGAACACTTCCAAAATAGGCAGTGAAAAACTCGGTTTGTGTGGAAGATGCCACGCCCCCTTTTCCAATAGTTCCAATTTTTCTCCAAGAGTATGCGATTTATTTCGTACATCTCCATACAAAACTCTAGAACTCTACCAAAAAATTTCCAGAGATAAGCAGTATGAAAAATTCGGTTTGTATGGGAGATGTCACACCCCTTTTTACAATAGCTAAAATTTTTATCCAAGGGTATGCGATTGATTTCGTATATCTCCATACCAATTTCCAAAACTCTACCATGCACACTTTCAGAGATATGCAGCATGAGAAATTCGGTTTGTATGGGAAGTGCCACGCCCCCTTTACATATAGATTTTTTTCAGCCTAAAACCATCCTTGGGACACGTGCGGCAGGTGGCAGTTTCAAAAAAATCGGTTCAGCCGCTCTCGAGCCTTGCGAAAACTAACAAACGGCTTGCTAAATATATATTAGTTGAGATATATTATATATTATAATTATATTTTGACAGTATCCGTTGTTTCTGATTGTTGCAAAAATATCTTGCCTAGTGACGAATTCGCCCCTTGATATGGTCCTTACTTAAAGCTATTTATATTCGAAATTGCATGAAAATTGGAAAACAGGAATCTATAAGCTTATCCAGGCAAAAAGCTACCTACGTACCGAATTTTAAGCAAATCGGACCATAAATACGATTTCTTCGAACAGATCGGTCCCTGGTCCACTTCTCGGACAAAATGGATCATATATGCTAATATATGCTAAAAAGCTACCTACGTACCGAATTTTAAGCAAATCGGACCGTAAATACGATTTTTTGGAGTAGATCGGTCCCTGGTCCACTTCTCCGAAAAAAATGATCACATATGCTAATACATGCTAAAAAGCTACCTGCGCACCGAATTTTAAGCAAATCGGACCGTAAATTCGATTTTTTCGAATAGATCGGTCCCTGGACTACTTCCCGGAAAAATGGGTCATATCTGCTAATATATGCTGAAAAGCTACTTACGTACTAAATTTTAAGCAAATCGGACTATAATAAGATTTAATATTTTTAATTAAGCTTTATTTTATAGTTTTTCTTAGACAATGATTAATGATGTACACAAATTTCAGTATGGAAAAAAGCGCAACACCTTCAACGAAAAAAGTTCTCAAAAATCTACGCGAATTGAATGTACTACCTCGATCATTTAAACATCTCGTACTCGCCCACCACTAAAAATGATTATTTAAATCTAAATTATATATTAAATGATATTTAATATTTGCTTTAGAGATGAAATTTCGACAAATTTGTTTAAAGAAAAATGTTAAGCGCATATCAGAATGTGGAAGCGAGATTCTTCTGCTTGCGTTTCTATGTTTATATCATTTATCAGTTTAAGCACATACGATTAAATGAAAAAAAAATATTTTTAATTGCGGATCCGAAAGAAATATTTATTAGATAGTTGCATTGAGTTACGCAAAAGTAGTGCCGAAAATCAATCGATTGTGCTGAAGGTGCCGGCTGCCCCGAGAGGGCGGAAAATGGTACAATGCACACTCATTTTCCATCACTGTCACACATACAATCTCACTATTCTGCTAACTTCGTTTTCCCCTTCCGATAACTTTTTGCTTCCGCGCTTGACAAGCACCGCTGCGCAAAGCTTTACACGCGCAGTCGCCCGCGACACATATGTGCTGGTTTGGACATCCCTAATTTAAAGAAATGGCTTGTCGTCCATTTGCGCTGTAGCGTATGTAGTGCATATTTTTAGGCGCAATGTTTAACTACTTTCGGCAAGGCCTACCGTCGAGGTTGATATCTATACTTTTGTATAGAAACTTTGATAATAATCTATAGTTGAGCCGTTCAGTGCATAAATTTATTAACTCCATCAACAAAAAGTTGGGAGTTGCGATAAAATAATGTATATTATTTTTTTAAATTCCATTTATATTATAAAATCAAATAAATAATGTTGTTATATATATCATGTTCTATTGTATGTTATATAAAGTTATTATATACGGAAGGAATACTTACATACAACTTGTATAATAAAAGTACCTTACCCATATCGTAATATAAATCAAATATTTACCAGTTAATTATATTATTTAAGTGTATAAGTTCGCCTGCTGTAGCGAAAAATGAAGCCAAATCCCTTTCAAGGACTTCGCCATCCTTTGCTACCATTTACATTTCAAACGCGTTTACCATAATTCATACTGCACGACGAAGCCAGCACACAGTGGTTCAAAACTGGAATTCAAATCAATCAAAAACCAAAAAAACAAAATATTTATTTTGGTGAGCATTTTTTATAACATTTCAAATTTTTTTTTTGTGTATTTTTGCTTTTGTGAGAACCATACAATTGTTTTCAACTAGTTTTTAATATGTAACATTTATTAACTGGAACAGGAGAATACTTTTTCTTCAAAATTGCTACTTTTTCTGCATTTTTCTTTAAAAAATTTAATTTAATCAAATTAAAATTCAGAAATCAGGCTCAACTGATCTTTTGCAAATATTGTAAGCTTTTATAAAAAAACTAAAAATTAATCAAATTAAGTGAAAAATGAAGTAAATGAATGCCAGTTTTGAACCACTGTGCAGCAGGGGGCTTATTGTTCTCTTTCAGTGGAAGTGGAAACTCAGCGGGCAACACGATCCTGGGCACAACTTTCCCTGTGCTTTATAGATTGTACAAAGTTTACCGACTAAATAGAAACCCTTAAGTGGTGTGCGAAACAAATTGGCGAAAGTTTTCATTGTATTTTATAAGGGGGATTTTTATTTTTCATATTCTGCGTTTAAAAATTTACCTCTGAAAAATGCAGAGATGATTTAAAGGACAGTTTAAGAAATAAAGGACAAAAGGCGTCCTTTATTTTGAAAAAAATTATAAAGGACAGGGGGATAAAATAAAGGACTGTCCTTTAAAATAAAGGACGGATGGTCACCGTAACTATACTAAGGGCCGTTTGCACCATGTCTAGTTAACGCTAACAGGAGGTACATCCTTCGGTTAAGCACGTTAACTGCTTTATCGATCACATGTTATATGATGGGTGTCGATAACGTCGATAAAGATGTTTAACTGGGAGTTAGAATTAACTAGACATGGTGCAAACGGCCCTAAGTGTTTTGACGCTCGTGTAAAGTTAGCAAGCGTTTTTTGTTAAAGTTAATTTTTAAGCAGAGTTCCTGACAGCAAGGCAATAGTTCTACAATTCCACAATCAAATTTTCAATAGTTCTGTTAATTAAAGCCAAAAAAGCTAAAAAACAAAAATCGCTTGCTAACTGCACGCAGCAAGCCTTTTTTCAGCAAAAACAGTTCTGATGCCATCAACTTACAAGAAATAAAGAGTTCTGCTGTCCCTAATAGTCCCGAAAAAAGTTCGGCGAAATTTTGAATAAAACAAACAGAAACTTTTTACTCAACTTTTTTTTATATTTTTTTTTAATTCCTTTTTAATCAGAGTAATCAAGGCAATAGTTATACAGCTCCCTAACCAAATTTTCAATAGTTTTGTTAATTTAACCCAAACAAGCTAAAAAACAAAAATCGCTTGCTAACTTCAGGCGCAAGCCTTTATTCAGCAATAACAGTCCTGATACCACCAACTTACAAGAAATAGTCCCGAAAAAAGTTCCGCGAAATCCAGAAAAAAAATTAATACATACATTTTTTTTTAATTAATTTTTAATCAGAGTTCCTAAAAAAATCAAAGTGTTTCTAAGGGCCGGTTTCTCAAGTAGTTTTAAAAATGTATCTGCCCTTTAAAAACAAATTTTGTTCTCAAAAAATGTTTCCGAAAGGCAGTTAAATTCTAAAAGGTACTTGCTCGTATTTTCTACCAGTTTGTTTAATTTTTTTATTATAGCTCAATGGTTGAACCTTTGATTTATATTGGTTTTGTTAAAGAATGGAATATATTTTTATAAAATAATTAACTAAAATTAAATAAAGAAAAAATTGTGAAAACTTCTCAATATATGGGGTAATTTTTTCGACCACTATATTATAATGTACGTATGGCAATGCCATCCTATAGGTAACGAGTTTTATAATGACGCGGCCACCTGGCGGCTAAATACTTTATAAAATCCTCGTAGAAATTAATATTATTATAAATATGGTAGCACCACTACACGAGTAACGAGTTAAGAGTTAGCCAATCAGGTGATCGCTTCTATTACACTAGTCGTCAAATTTTGACGAAATCGTTTTAATCTAAGAAAAAAAAATGTTTTCTAGACTAATTTTGGGTCGCTGAACACGACAACAATACACATTCTTTTTTTGAAAGAGCAAAAGGCACATCAATACCTTTTGAACGGTGAATTTTTAAATCATTTTTGAATTACTGACGTCAGAGTGAAAAACTGAAAACGCATTTTTACTATATTTGGCCCATGGTTTCGTGAATATATTGCTATTTGTGTTTAAAATTTACTAACGCGCGGTGTTATATGTATAATGTAATATAGTGGTACAAAAATGTATGTAAAAAAAATAAGGTCGGATTTTTATTGCCGCCAGCCCCTTGCATTGTTATATACCGAAAAAAATATACCCATATTTTCTTATTTTGAAATAAAAAATTATTTTGATAGTGCTCAAAGGCGCTCAAAGTTTTCCATGTATTTTATATGGAGGAAAAACAACTTTTCGTAGAAATAGTGTAGAAGTCTTGAAAATCAATATTTTTCGATCGGAAAACCTTACTTATCTTCAGGAGATTCCCAGTAATAATACTCAATTATTTCTTTAACAATTTTTTCATGGTAACTATATTTTATAGGTCCTCCAAAACCCTTAGAAAATGCAATGGGGGGACCAATAAAAAATCTTGAATCATAAAAAATGGTTAAATACACAATTGGATATTAATACCGGAAGTCTCCTGAAGAGAACCACAGTTTTCCGGTCGATAAATATTGATTTTCAAGAGTTTTATACCACTTTTACGAAAAATTGTTTTTTCTCCATATAAAATACATAGAAAACTTTGAGCGCTTTGAGCACTCCGTAAATATTTTTTGATTTCAAAATAAAAAAAATAGGGGTATATTTTTTTCGATATAGATCAATTCTAGGGTGTGCCGGTATTAAAACTCCGACTTTATTTTTTTGGACCACTCTAATGGACATTTATTAAAAAATGTCGAAGACATGAACATCATAGATTTCTCCGAATAACGTCCACCCCTAGCAGTTACGATACGTGGCAACGCTGGAAGGTGACTGGCGACCTGCGCCTGAAATAACCACGACAGGGTTTGCCACTCGCCTTACAGCTGCCGTAGCGATAACTCGCACTTTGTTTTAAACCTTGGAATTTGCTAAACTCAGCATACATACATCACTCCGTGTAATCACCCTCGATAATATTTCAACTGAACTAATCTCTTTTGTAAAAATATCTTTAGTGGATAAACTATACTAAAAATAAAAACCACACATTTGAACTTGTACAAAACAAGCAACTCTTCTTTTTATTGTGCACCCTGCACATTCGACTACATGGTTGAACACGGTCCATCGAGGCGGAGCAAGCAGGACTGATAGTTAAACAATACCCTTTGAGTAATGAAAACTTTGAGCACGCCTGGGAAGCCCTTAAGTCGCGGTATGAGAATCGAAGAATATTGGTGGACAACCAATTAAAAACCCTGCTCAATATACCACCAGTTTTCACCGAAAACGGCGAATAAATACAACGAGTCCAAACGATGATAAATAACTGCATCTCTACACTTTCAGCACAAGGAATATCGACGACCAACTGGGACCCGATACTCGTTTACCTCTGTTCCTCCAAATTGCCGAACGAAACACTTGCTCTGTGGGAGCAATCATTAAGCTCTCGGAAAGAACTGCCACTTTGGGCAGAAATGAATAAATTTCTTACGAGACGATATGAAGTAGTTGAAGGGCTGGGTGTTTATCGCCCAAGTAGGCTAAAACCCCGATTTTCTAATTTCGCTCCAAAACAAATAATCAGAGCTCCTTTGCAAGCAAAAACCGAACACAAATTTTCGTACAGGCTTAAATAAACCGGTTTCTTGCAAACTGTGCAATTCTAATTACGCAATGAAACTTTGCGCAAAATTTAAACAACTTTCAGTGCCAGAACGACTTACGTTCGTAAAGGAGCACAATTATTGCGAACATTTCTTATCCTACTCGCACTTAAAAAATGAGTGTCAAAGCAACTTCCTCTGCGTTTACTGTCAAAAACAACACCACTCTTTACTACATGTTCATTAAAAACAAATCCCCAAACCCCATATCAGACCCCAAAAGTTCACAACTCAAGTAGCAAACCCAGTAAGTAAAGATGGTGAAATAGCCTCAACCTCAACCGGCATATCGCATGATTCCCAAAACTTAATTTAAAAACAGGTAAAGAAGGTTTCAACTCACTTCTCAAGTAGTAACGGAACTACTTTACTTCCCACAGTAATAGTTACTATAAACTTCGCTGGAGAATTCCACAAAATCCGTGCACTCATTGACTAGGGCTCACAAAAAATCTTTGTAGCGTCGCGGATACAAAAACTTCTTGGCTTACCCACAAGAGATTCCCATTACGAAATATTAGGAATGGGAGGTGCGGTTGTTCAAAACTCCAAAAAGATCTGCGAACCCAACAAATAAAAACTCAAGCGATAATACTACCTCAGCTCACACATTTTCTTCCGTCTACCCAAGTATCAAATATTAGCCTTGACGGAATCACCCAATTACCGTTAGCCGACCCAAAATATTTCACTCCATCTCGAATCGACATGGTGATCGGCAGCGACGTAATCCCTAAGATCCTCCTGCAAGGGTCAGTGGAGCAACAACGCAAATAACAACAGCATTTACAACCCAAGTCACGGAAACCCCACACGACTCGCTCAAAACTCTGCTTGAAAGATTCTGGGAGCAAGAGGAAGTCACCAATATTCACCCCCGCTCAGAAACACATGAGTTCTGCGAAAATCTGTATCAAAGAACAACATCACGCCAAGAATATGAAAGGTACATGGTAAAATTGTAATTCAAATCAGAATTTCCTGAAATTGTTGTCCTCGGACATTTACGACTTGCAGCACAAAAACAATACATCTGCAAAAATAGGACGCTGGAACGGAAACCGGATCTACAACACAAATACAATTAATTTTTGGAAGAATACGTTACTATGGACCACATGGTACCGACTTCACTCATCGAAGTAGGTTAAGATGGGAGGTATTTCTATTTTTATTTGCCCCATCATGATATCATTAAACCCGACAGCAAAATGACAAAGGTTCGAGTCGTCTTTAACGCCTCCAAAATGTCCCACCCAGAGAATTCTCTCAATGACGTGCTGCATACAGGCCCAGTACTACAAAACGACTTAATGCTAGTTATCCTGAAGTGGCGGCTATAGTTATAAGTTCGTTTTTAACGGTGACATTGAGAAAATGTATCGCCAGATCCTCGTTCACAAGGAGGATCAAGACTCCCAGCGAATCATATTTCGCAGATCCCCAAACTTGCCCATAGAAGACTTTAAATTAAAAACAGTTACGTTTGGCGTTAACTGTGCCCCATATCTGGCAATTCAAACACTGCACCAACTCGCAGAAGATTGCAGGAGAAAATACTCTTTTGCCAACCATATCCTACTACACGAAACGTACGCAGATGATATCTTATTGGGCGGGCACGAAATACAGTCCACTATCGAATCAATGACCCAAGTTATTGAAGCTCTCAGGTCAGCAGGATTTCCCCTCAAGAAAATTGCGGCAAATCACTCAAAAATACTTGAACGTTTCCACACTCCGACCTCGCCGAGCTTCACAAAAATTCTGGGAATCCGATGAAATGCGTTGACAGATACTTTCTCATACTCATACGACCCTCTACCCGCCGGAAATTGTACGACAAAAAGACAAATTTTATCTGCCATAGCGAGACTTTTCGGCCCGGCAGGATGGCTAACGCCAATAATGATCTTGGCCAAAATACTTCTCCAACAACTTTGGATGGAAGGAACCGACTGGGACGAAACGGTAAAACCCAGCTCATTTCAAAAATGGTGATCTTTCCGCGAAAACCTCCCCGCAATTAAAGATATACAAACACCCCGATGGGTACAGTTCTCCCCAGACAGTGACATCCAAGTGCATGGATTCTCTGATGCCTCCGAAAAGGCTTTCTGCGCTTGTGTGTATATGAGGGTACGAAAAAGCGAAAATTATTTTACCTTTCGCTTACTTGTAGCGAAAAGAAAGGTAGCTCCACTCCAAACGGTGATTCTCCTACGATCAGAACTCTGTGGAGCGGTATTGCTTTTAAAATTGGTAAACCAGAGTCAATCCGAACTTAGTTTACCAGTCCACGAATTAATACTGTAGACAGACTCGGCCATCGTACTGGCCTGGCTGGGAAAACCGCCACTTACTTCGAAAACGTACGTAGCAAACAGGTTATCTCAGATCGTGCAAAATGTCAATAATGCTAACTGGCGGTACGTGGCCAGTAGCGACAACCCAGCCGACTTAGGTTCGCGAGGATGCCGACCACAGGATTTATTTGGAAGATCTCTATGGTGGAAAGGTCCGAATGGCTCTCTAAACCCGCCAATATCTGGCCCGATTCCCGACCGCACCATCCAGCTCCCCCGGGACAAAGGCACATATAAGTCTTTCACACCATAGAGTCCACAGATCTACTTGAAAGATTTTCCTCACTCCCACGTGCACTTAGAGTACTTGCATATATGTATCGTTTCATCCGCAGATCTCAAAATCTACCTATCAACGACACATTGTCGTTGACACATGATGAAATCAACGAAGCCAAGATGCGACTCATTGTGCAAACCCAACGGAGCCATTATAGTGAAACGATTGCACAGCTCGAAGCCTCAAAACCAATCAGCAAGAAGAGTCCTTTACTAACACTGAATCCTGCCCTCGACAATAAAGGCATAATACGCGTAAATGGAAGACTCAAATATGCTGCCCTCAGCTATAATGAGCGGCACCCTATAATTATACCGTCAAACTGTCATTTTTGTACTTTAATTTTAGAATTTCTCCACTCTACAATGCTGCATGCGGGAAATCAGTTAATGGTACGAATGGCACAGCAAGAATATTACATCGCGCGGCTCAAACCCAATGTGAAGAAATGTATCTTTTATTGCAAGACCTGCACGATACATAAGCAGAAAATGAGACCCATGTAATGGCCGCATTACCCCCAGAGAGAGTGACCTACACGCTTCCTTTCCACACCACCGGGATCGATTTCGCTGGCCCTTTTCTGGTAAAGATGTCATCCCTGCGACGAGCCAAATACGGAAGGCCTATGTCTGCGTGTTCATCTGCTTTTCCACCAAAGCCATACACCTGGAGGTTTGCTCTGACCTCACCTCAGCATCATTTCAAGCAGCATTCGCCAGATTCGTTGGACGCCGTGTACTTCCAAACAAGATTATGTCCGACAACGCAAAAACCTTCGTCGGCGCGCAACGTACTCTCCAACGAGAAATTTCCTCCGATTTCGCTGGCCCTTTTCTGGTAAAGATGTCATCCAAGCGACGAGCCAAATAGGACCGTTTGGCGCTCACCCCGGGCATTTTTGCGTGGGGCTCCGCTTTGTTCACTACCTGAACCCAACGTCGAAAATCTGTCCCTAGTCAACAAATGGCAGAAGCTCAAAGTTCTTCACCACCAGTTCAGTACCAGGCATGGACCGTAACAGTTACAACTTTTATTAAAAAAATCGCTCTTTAACTATTATTTTTTGACTTTTGTTTAATTACTCTTTAAATAACCGTTATTTCTGACTTTTATTTTATAAATCGAAAATAACGATTATTTTTGATTTTTATATAAATAATCTGCAAATGACAGTTATTTTTGATATTGAAATTATATGTCTTAGATAACAGTTATCGAAGACTTTTATTTATAAAAGTCATAAATAAAAATCAGTCACTGAGTTTTATTTTTTAAATCAAACTTATAAAAGTCATTTCAATAAGTTGTAGTAAACTTTTGTTTCCCAACACCTTTTTAGCTGCGAAAAAATGTTAATGACTTTTACACGAATGATTTTAAAAATAAAAGTCGTTGACTGATTTATATTGATGACTTTTAAAAGTAAAAGTCACTGACTGATTTTTATTGATGACTGTTATAAATAAAAGTCTTCAATAACTATTATCTAAGACATATAATATACAAATCAAAAATAATGTTATTTTGGATTTATAATAAAAAAATCAAAAATAATTGTTATTTTTTTCATTTTGCATAAAAATTGCAAATAAAAATGTATGTTCAAATTTGAGTCTCGGTGAAAAAATAAATCGGTTGGTATGTATCACTTAGTTGTAGAACATTTCCTTCATAGTGAATTTTCCCATGACAGTTTTCATCAATAACTGTTATGTTCGGTCCCTGGTACCAGGTGGAATAATGAATATTTAAAAGATCTACACAAGCGATAAATATGGAAGAGTCCTCAACGTAACTTGCAAGAGGGTGATCTAGTTGTTATCAAGGATGATGTCCTCCCTCCAAACGAGTGGCGACTGGGACGGATAGCTAAATTGCATGTCGGTCCTGATCCAAGGGTCCGAGTGGTTGACATATTGACGCAGCATGGAATGATAACCCGAAACATAGTCAAATTATGTGTGCTAGCTCCTGCATAACTCACAAGTCATTTCCCTCTATTCCACCATGTATATACGCTCAGCTTAATGACATTGAAGGCTCACCACTAATGCCACCCTTTCAAAGCATATATTTACAGGTGTATACAGGTTATATTTAAGTGTCGCTTGTGCGGTCGGCTACACGCGTTACGCTAATGTGCAGCATTCCTAGCCATGAAGGCAGATGAACGCTACGAGTGCGCACGCATGCGTAGATACTGCGTGAATTGCCTCGCGACATCACACAATACTGGGGCGTGAGACTCCCGAGTCCATTTGTCGGCGCTGCGGCTTACATACATCACTCTGTATAATCACCCTCGTTAATATTTCAACTGAACTCATCTCTTTTGTAAAAATATCTTTATTAGACAAACTATACTAAAAATAAAAACCACACATTTGCACTTGTACAAAACAAGCAACTCTTCTTTTTATTGTGCACCCTGCACATTCGACTACATAGTTGCACAAAAAACATTAATTATTAAATAAAAAAAGAAATATAGAAAATACTGGTCAAGAAAAAGAGTTTCTATTATTTTCTTCAGTAAAAATTACAAATCCCACAGATCCCGGGATTAATTTCCAAGAATCCCGGGGTTTTTGGGACCTTAAAAAGGCCGGGATCCCGGGATCTGTAACGTAGCATCCACTACGCTACAATATTTGCAGCTACAACCTACCACGAATCTATCCTATGTTGTAAATATGTATGAACATACGATATGCTTACCCACATACACGTCATGTACATACGATGTACATACATATGGGTAGAATATTCACAGCGCACATACACACACACCAGCATGCGCTAAAAATAGAATACGCAAAAGCAAATCACAAGCAGGCATGCGCGAAAAATAGAATACGCAAGAAGCAAAGCACAAGCAGGCATGCGCCCAAACACACGTGGGAAGTTCGGTGGATACTTGCGCAAAAACTTGTAAAACTTTTTTAGCTCTTCTTACTTCGCAACCGACTTGTGCGACGACGGGTATAAGGTTCTCTACAAGTGCTCATCCGCTATCAGTCTCCGTAGGTAAGGGAGCGCGTACGTCGCCTTTTGGCAGATGAGCGCAATCCTATCACCTACGCAGAACGCCATACACCAGATGCATCGTCACACTTTGTAGATGTTGTCTTTGCTTTTTGCAACGATGTACTCCCCTCGTACAAGTCCTAAGGCCGCCGTGGAAGATCGCACCCACCAGTGCCGCCAACCGTTCCGCACCTACATCGTTAGTGCGCAACTACGAGGGGCGACACAGGTGTGTGCTTAGGGCCCAGTAATCAGTCTCCGTAGTAGAGGTGTCAAACTATCGATAGTCACACCATCGATAGTTTTGATAGTTTTCAGAAAAACTATCAATATTCACGATAGTCTCGAAAAAAACAAAACTATCGATAGCACTATCGACAGCGCTATCGATAGCTCTAAATCAGTTAGGTTGCTTTGCTTTTACAGGATCATAGTGAAATAAATATTATCCTATAAAAGTTATAATCATTCAAAATTAAGTAACTGCTTAGCCAAAATACTTCTCTTTTTATAAAGTTCAAAAACAAACACAAGTTATACAAACAAAACAGGATTTACGATTAACATATGTATGTACAATTTCAAAAAAATTGGGAGAGATGATCGATAATCCTACTAAAATATCGATATTTTCGATAGTATAAGAAAAAACTATTAATGAGTATTGATAGTCTAAAAAAATTTAAACTATCGATACTATCGATAGTGCTATCGATAGTTTGACAACTCTACTCCGTAGTCTCCTCATTGCAGGCCGCTACAAGTCACCGTCATTGGAGGCCGCCGCCACTATCACCGTAAGTCACCACCTGCTGGGCCATTACTACCTCCCCTAGGCCAACCCCATCGCCATCGTTATTAGGGCCGCCACCGCCGTTTGCCGCGCTGGGGCGTAGCCATCATCACGCCCCTCCCGTCAGCCGATTGCAGGAATCACCGCGATACAGGAGCGCTGCTACCTCCGCCTCCACAAGTTAGGGCCGCTACCGCCGCTTTCGGTATTGGGACCGCCCCATCGTTACCGCCCCCGGAGCCAAAGCTACGCTCACTGACATCACCGACGCGTAGAGTATCACCGTCGCTCTCATTGCCGCTACGCTCACCGGCATCACCATTGTCACCAAGTATCACCATCGTTCGCATTTCCATTGCGCTCACCATCGTCACCGACTGCTGCCACTCTCACCGTTACCGACCCGTAGCCGCTGTTACTCTCCCTCTCTCTAACTTCTTAGACGAAAGGTTGCCGGCGCTCTGGCCATATCTCGCCTCGTGTGTGTGAGTATGTTCTCCGTATTACACTTACTATTGTGTTTTATTTGGAGGGGGTTAGTGGGACCTCCATTGTACCCTGGGTCGGCTGAGCGTACCTCAGCCTTCGACAAAACGCACCTCATAAGTGGCGCCCGAGCAGGGACCCAGCTCTGCAGGCGCATGTGCAGAAACCTCAATAAGCACCCACACTGCGGAAGCGGGTTCACCGAACACACCACAACCAAAAACTGACACACGGATGAGCGAAAACAACACCACGACGCTGAACGTCGACTCGCTGGGCTGGATGTATCTTCTCAAGAAAGAGAGGTTAATTGAGTACAGAGTACAGACAACATCAGTTACCAGTGGAAGGAAGTACTGTCGCTGAGCTACGCAGCGCTCTGAGCAACTTCGTCAGAGCAAAGAGAACCAGGAAGTCGACCAAAAATCCCCTCAGTGAGCTCGAAATGGAGATCGCAGCCGAGGAGGCTAGCATAGCAAAATCGCTACCCGAATCACTCCCAGCCATCAAACTGGGCGAATCCTTTCTACACCCTGGAGGAGCGAAACCGGCAGTCCACAAACGGGACAGCATGAGCAACGCCGAAGTGATGAGCACCGTCGTTGGGACGTACACTACTCCGACGGCGACACCCTGCACGTCTTCCTGGACAGGATTGAGGAGCTGGCGGAATGCTACCAGATCGTGCCAGAGCAACTCCTCCCAACTCTTACCGAAGTTATACGTGGCAAAGCACTCCAGTGGTTCCGCGTCCGGAGGCAGCAGATGACCACTTGGGCCAGATTCCGTACCGAGGCAGAAAGATTTTTCCTACCTAAGCGGCATGTAAGCCAGCTGGAAGACACCATTCGCCAGCGCAAACAGCTGCATAGGGAAAAGGCCAAGGACTACATCCTAGCCCTCCAGACACTCATCCGGCAACACCCAACGATGTGCAACGAGGACCATCCGGAGCGCATTTACGACGGCCTGCGCGTCGAGTACAGACTCTTCGTAAAGCGGAGCGAATTCCACACCATCGAGGAGCTGATGGAGCTCACCGATGAGTATGAATTACTGAAGAACGAGGAATCCAGGCAGAATCGGCAGGCGGCTCATAGCTTATCCACCGTAGATGGCCAGTATGATTAGAGGAACTCCTGCTGGCGATGCAAGAAGCGCGAACATACACGCTTCCACTGTATCAGACCGCGCCGGCTGTTCTGCGGACAGGATGGGATCTTTTCCAGGGATTCCCGATGCCACAAGTTAACATCATTAATTAGTTTCATTGTATTAAAAAACAACGTTTTGAAGGAATCTGCAACTGAATAACTTTAGTTTTTATATAGCTTTATAACTGCTCGTAAAGAAACTAAAATGTGAGATAGGACCTTTCTATATTAAGGTATGTCAAAAAATGAGCTTTCTCCGGAACTATCTTCTACCGGTAACGGTTTTGGAGGGCTTTGTGTTCTCCTGAAAAGTATTTATTATCAAAATATATTTCATAAATAGCTTAGTAAATTTACCTTGGGTAAATTTTAACGAAGACGATACCACAGGTTATCATAGATCGATTTTTATCGATTTAGTTTTCACTATTTTCTCTATTCTTATTTTATTTTACATAAAATTGTAAAACTTTTTAATATACCACGCTTTTATAAATGGACTAAAAAGTAGAAATAATATTTCTCAGTCCCATAGAATCTGAGTCAAGTTTTCTCAAGTGGGCCACCCAAAATTGACTTTTCGATGTTTTATATTTCATTGACCGAAACAAAATTTTTTTTTGTTAAAATTAAGCATCTTAAAATTTGTAATTTTCAAAAATGATTGAAAATTCCACTTTTTTCGATTTTGGTCGCTAGTAACAATAATAATCTTTAAATAAATGTGCACAAGTTATATATTTTAACAAAGGGATTTATTCAAAAGATATTGACAAATAACAGCGAGAGGTACCAAAAAACACGTTTTTCGAAAAATTTCAAAAACACTTCTTCCAAAATAAAAATGGGTGAAATAATACTTTTTTTATTAAAATATAGTCCATTCGTTAACAAAAAGAATATAAATCAAAGGTTCAACCATTGAGCAATATTAAAAAAAATTAAACAAACTGGTAGAAATTACGAGCAAGTACCTGTTAGAATTTATCTGCCCTTCGAACACATTTTTTGAGAACAAAATTAGTTTTTAAAGGGCAGATAAAGTTTTAGAACTACTCGAGAAAACGGCCCTTAGAAGGATTATGAGTATGCAGTTTTGTAGGAAGTCTGATTAAAAAGTAACTACAAAAAAAATGTATGTAACAATTTTTTTTTTGGATTTCGGGGAACTTTTTTCGGGACTATTACAGAACTGTAGAACTCTTTATTTCTTGTAAGTTGGTCGTATCAGAACTGGTTTTGCTGAATAAAGGCTTGCGCGTGAAGTTAGCAAGCGATTTTTGTTTTTTAGCTTTTTTGGGTTAAATTAACAAAACTATTGAAAATTTGGTTAGGGAACTGTAGAACTTTGGCCTTGCTGTCAGGAACTCTGATTAAATAGTAACTTTAACAAAAAACGCTTGCTAAATTTACACGAGCTGTTTTGACACTTAAATTTAAGATTTTTCAAAAAGTGGAGTTAATCGATGTGTGCACTCAACGGCTCAATTATAGCTAAAAATGGTGTCTGGACATACAACTTTGCAAGTTGATAAAAACGTTGTAATAAAATACATTTATACTATGTCTCCATTGAGAGATTTATCCATTAAGATTTAATAAATCCAGTTTCTAAATCACAACCGTCTCTATTACCACAAAGAGATATGTTTGACGTTCACATTTNATATACAGACAGATAAAAGGAAGGTACCAAACGGAATTTCATTATATGAATTCTGAATATTATTGGCTTCTTATTCGTGGTAAATATGTATGTATCTATACTAATTATATAAAGAGAAGTCCCTTTTTTTGTAACAGGTAATCTCGCGAACAGCTGGTCCGCTTTTCATTAAATTTTGTATACAAATAGTTTTCGGTAACCACCATGTTTTAGGCTAAAAAATTTTACTTTTTTCGGGTAGGTGGACCAGGGACCGGTCTATTCGAAAAAATCTTATTATAGTCCGATTTGCTTAAAATTTAGTACGTAAGTAGCTTTTTAGCACATATTAGCATACATGACCCATTTTTTCCGGGAAGTGATCCAGGGACCGATCTATTCGAAAAAATCGCATTTATGGTCCGATTTGCTTAAAATTTGGTACGTAAGTAGTTTTTTAGCATGTATTAGCACATGTGATCAATTTTTTCCGAGAAGTGGACCAGGGACTGATCTATTCGAAAAAATCGTATTTACGGTCCGATTTGCTTAAAATTCGGTACGTAGGTAGCCTTGTAGCATATATTAGCATATATGATCCATTTTGTCCGAGAAGTAGACCAGGGACCGATCTGTTCGAAGAAATCGGATTTATGGTCCGATTTGCTTAAAATTCGGTACGTAGGTAGCTTTTTGCCTGGATAAGCTTATAGATTCCTGTTTTCCAATTTTCACGCAATTTCGAATATAAATAGCTTTAAGTAACGACCATATCAAGGGGCGAATTCGTCACTAGGCAAGATTTTTTTGCGCCAATCAGAAACAACGGATACTGTCAAAATATAATTATTATATATAAAATACCTCAACTAATATATATTTAGAAAGCCGTTTGAAGCCGCACGTGTCCCAAGGATGGTTTTAGGCTGAAAAATATCTATATGTAAAGGGGGCGTGGCACTTCCCATAAAAAAAGAAATTTCTCATGCTACATATCTCTGAAAGTGTGCATGATAGAGTTTTGGAAATTGGTATGGAGATATACGAAATCAATCGCATACCCTTGGAGAAAAATTTTATCTATTGTAAAAAGGGGTGTGACATCTCCCATACAAACCGAATTTTTCATACTGCTTATCTCTGGAAATTTTTTGGTAGAGTTCTAGAGTTTTGTATGGAGATGTACGAAATAAATCGCATACTCTTGGAGAAAAATTGGAACTATTGGAAAAGGGGGCGTGGCATCTTCCATACAAACCGAATTTTTCATACTGCCTATTTTGGAAGTGTTCATGGTAGAGTTCTGGAACTTGGTATGGAGATATACTTGGAAAGGGGGGCGTGGCACCTCCCATATAAATCGAATTTTTATACTTCATATCTTTAAAAGTATTCATGGTACAGTACTGGAACTTCGTATGGAGATATGTATATAGTTGAAATCAAGCCCATACTCATGAAGAAAATATGGACTATTTGAAAAGGGGTGTGAGGCCTACAAACGTACCGACCTTTAGCTATCTTTGAATGAATTTTTTTATTCTTCTGTAGGTGTGTTTGTGAGTGATCTCCTCCTAAATGGTTGTACGGATTTTAACGAAACTTTTTGTGTATTTGAGTGGGTCTCTGGATGGTTTAGTTTCACAATTTAATCCGACAGTTGGCGCTGTAGTTGAGTTATTACTTAAAATAGCCAAGTGAGAAAAGGGGCCGTGAAGGTCAGATTAAATCGAACTGTTGCACCATTTATATCGAACGCTCCTGCGTTGTAATTGGCCCAATGGATGTGATTTTCCAATATTATTATGCGTTCAAACTTTTAAGGTATTTCGTCTGAAATAAGTATATGTATATTGCCTTTCTGTAGAACAATGATTCGCACCCATTTTGAAATTGCCACCTACTATACTGTAAAGCTTCTAGGACATTCACTATAGAACCGGGTCATTGTTGCCGCCTGGGAGTGAAGAGGAAAAAATTTATTTCGCTTTGCGAA
This sequence comes from Rhagoletis zephyria, assembly GCF_001687245.7. Taxonomy (NCBI): domain Eukaryota; kingdom Metazoa; phylum Arthropoda; class Insecta; order Diptera; family Tephritidae; genus Rhagoletis; species Rhagoletis zephyria. The sequence goes on along the minus strand of NW_016157633.1, from coordinate 204,534 downwards.
TAACCGTGCTATGAAATGCCGCACAACTGGAGAATTTCAAGAACGGATAGGGAACTTTCCTTAGGTTATTTAAAGCGGCAAATGACCACCAAACCATAATCTTAGCAGACAAATGTGCTAATGAAAATCGTAAACATGAATTGTTGGTGAAAATTTTGGACCAAAAAGTTTCAATAAAATATATAAAAATTTTGGGCGGGACGAAGTTCGCCGGGTCTGCTAGTAATATATATTTGGAAAATGTAAAGAATGGTACCATATTCCGGATCATTTTCCCGAATTTAAGAAAAATTATCAAAACGGTAAAAAAAATTTGCGGAATGAAAAATTTTTGTAGAACTCTCTTATTCATAGGAGGGAACCGAAAATCCAATCGTGGGCCTTTGGCATATCATGAATACGAACGGAGTTGAAGAGGATGTTCTGTGCAATGTTATCGAAGCAGAACCATTACCGAAATTTATAAATTTTTTGTCGCAGCGCGTAAATGACTTGTAGAAAGCGGAGAAGACTCTGCATGATATTACTATAAAATATTTCTTCTAAATTTTTTGTTTTTAAAATAATATTTTCTTAATTTATTACAACCAAAGTTATGTAAATCTGCCTTATCATGAGTTTCGCATGAAATAATATTCACCCGAAAATATGTTACTCGCCCATAGTAAAACCATGGAAACCAAAAGTGAAAAGTGAACCGGTTCAGGGAAAATGAAACTCATGATAAGGCTGAATATGTATTACTAATTTTCCTCCCAAACTAACAAAAATATAAAAATCCCTAAAAATACGAAAATTCATGTTTTTATGATAGGCTAGATTTCAATGTCCTCAACTGTATATTGAAAATACAAATGTCACTTGACTTATGGCATGCGAATTTGTGGTTGCCACATCCAACAAATTGTACTTATTGATCAATATTATTGAATATTTGACGAAGATTTAACTTAAATCTACTGCCTTTCGAGATTTAATTTTATATGGTAAATCCCAAAAGATTTAACGTCAAATCTCGTCAGAGGGCTAAATCTTCATTAAATCTCACAATGGAGACATAGTATTACATATGGTGAGAAGTTGTCAGCTTTCAAAGAAATGCTTATTGGATGTCCCACCCGTCACAGCCAATTTTATTTTATTTTTTTACCTGACTTCGAAAATGCGAAAGCTTCCCATCGTTTAAATAAGTTATTAAAAGTATAATAGATATTCAAATGGTGAAGAGAAATTTATACAGTGCAGACGTGTTTTTATTTTGCTCTGCGTTTTCTTATTTTCTACGTGGTTTTCCGCGCATGATATATTTGTGTATTGCGTTTTCTGGTGAAACTAAATTTGGTGATATACCTGTTGCCGTTTGTCATTTGATTCGATTCAAGCTGAGGTGTAAACGCTTAAAATACTGCTTGTACTGCTTTTGTTGTTGCCGAACTTGAAGGTATGTCTCCCCCTCCTGCTGCTGCTAAACGTCGCTTGAGCAAAGATTCTCCAATTTCGAAAGCAGCGAAACTGGATGAGAGTGCAGCTCTACCATCTATCCTAACTGCACTTAGAGAGCTTGAGCAAAAGGTACAACGTCAATCCGATACACTCCAATCTTTGTTTGAAGGTCTCTCTAACAAAATTGCGGAAGCGGAGCGTGCTCTTTGCAATAAAATTGATACGGAGATTTCTGTGCTCTCCATCAAACTAACAGAATCTGCTGAACGTATATCTGCTTTAGAAAGTAGGCAAGAGCTGCTTGATAGTGAGGTGCAGAGTTTGCGTGCACAACTAGAGAGAGTAAACTCCTATACCCCTGAGGAATCTACTGCCGCTGTTGTATTTGGATTACCGTTTTCTGAAGGAGAAAACCTAAAGAGTATATTTAACCACATATGCCTCTCTATTGATTTCTTGGTGCCGCAGATACGTGACATCTTTCGCTCCAGGCCAACCAACAACAGCCCTAATAGTGCGATTATCGTTAAATTCTACTCTTCGCATGATCGGAATCGTACTCTTCATGCTTTTGGCGAATATCGTAGGCGTACAAAATCTCTTATTTCATTAGCTGCTGTGGGGCTTGAAGGTAATTTCTCTATCTTCGAGAGTTTGAGCTCGAATAAGAGAAAGATCTTGCAAGAAGCAATTCGACTAAGAAGAGCGGGTAAATTGGCCTCCGCATTCACATTGCGTGGAGACGTATTCATTAAGACTTCTAAAGACTCTTCGGGAATAAAAATTGACAAGCTTGATGATCTTAAACTTGTATATTGATACGCTGTACTCTTTGCAACTCTTATTTATGTTATCTTCTTATATGCCTTGTTTAAATGTTATTGTAAACTATGTAAAGTTGGTTCATCTTTCTGTTTTGTGCCGTAAACGTATATTTGATGGTTGTTGTTTTCCATTAAAGGTTGCTTTTGTTTGCTGCTTGCATGTTGTCTCTGAGTAGCAAAACTAATAGCGTTAATGACAACAGTATTGCTATGTTAAATATTCTATGTTCCCAGCAGAGTGGTCTTAGGGTGGTTCACTTTAATGCGCGGAGCCTGAACAATTTAAAAATGGATTATGTGAGACATGTTTTCCAGTCCTCAGGTGTTGACGTTATATGTATATCCGAAACTTGGTTTGTCAGTGATGTGTGTGATGCTTACTATAACATTAATAGCTATAAGTTAGTGCGCAATGACAGGGTCGGTAAAAAAGGCGGTGGCGTTGCTATTTACTGCAAGAACCACATTAGCATGCGCACAATCTGTCAGTCGAACGATGGGGGCGTGGAGTTTTTGTTCGTCGAATTGTCTGACCGTTTTAATAAGGCTCTTATCTCGTGTGTATATAACCCAAACAAATATGTATCCCTTAATCCGTTTTTTGCATCCCTTTCTTCTTTCGTAGTAGACTACGAAAATATTATTATATGTGGCGATTTCAATATTAATATTCTTGCTTGTGACTCTCTGTGTTGTTCTCTGTTAGATAATGTTGCGACTTCCGGTCTCTCGATTGTTAATAATTCAGTGCCGACGAGGTACGGTAATAATTGTAAACCCAGTCTTCTGGACTATTTTATCGTGTCTGACGATTCATCTGTCTTAAAATTTGACCAAATTTCATTTATATCTGACCACGATCTAATTTTTTGTGCGCTTGATATTAAATTTAGCTGTTCTTCCTCTGAGCAGATTTATACGTTTCGAGATTTTCGTTCATGTGACACAAATGCTCTCTTCTTGGATCTAGACAGCATCGATTGGCGTAGCTGTTGGTATCTTCCGACCGTTAATGAAAAAATTGAGTTCCTTAATTACAACCTACTGTCCACCTTCGACGCTCATATTCCAATTCGATATGGCAAAACTAATTCGTGTCCTTGGTTCAACCTTAAAGTTCGAAGAGCTATTAAAGCCCGCAGTAAAGCATATCGTGCTTGGAAATCAAATAGTAGTAAAACTAATTGGGACATCTTTCGCACAGCAAGAAACAATGCTACGCAAATTGTAAGGTGTGAAAAGAAGAGGTATTTTCATTCCAAGCTTGACCCCTCTCTGTCCTCCGGAACTTTATGGCGCAATATCAAAAATCTCCGAGTCTGGGCCAAAGACAAATCAGAATGCACATTAGATGTGGATAGCATGAACGATGCTTTTCTTAGCAGTGTATCGTCTATTGTTCCCCTATCTAAATTTACCCCTTGTAGTACTGCAATTTATTCTGGTGTTCCTTTCGTGTTCTCAGCTGTTACTGAGTCGGATGTGGCTAAATGCGTCTTCAAAATTAAATCTAACGCAGTTGGAGAGGATGGCATACCTGTTCGGTTTATAAAGTTGATTCTCCCTTATATTATAAGCCCTCTAACACATATAATTAACCACTGCGTTACCACATCTTGCTTTCCCGATTCGTGGAAAATCGCTTGTGTTTGTCCGGTTGCAAAAAGTAAACTTGCTTGTTCACCCAGTGATTTCCGTCCTATTAGTGTTCTTCCCTCATTATCAAAAGTGTTTGAGTCGCTGATGGCAGAACAAATCTCCTCACACATTTCTGAAAATAATCTCTTGTCTCCTCTTCAGTCTGGGTTCAGAGCGGGGCATGGATGCTCTACTGCTATGATTAAAATTATGGACGACTTGAGACTTTCTTTTGACAAAGGAGAATTATCTCTTTTATGTTTGCTTGATTTTTCAAAAGCATTTGACTCAGTTGACCATTCATTGCTTTGCTCCAAGCTCGAATTTTATTTCGGTTTTGGTGAATCAGCTTTATCGCTCATGAAGAGCTACTTAAATTGCCGGTCTCAACGAGTGAAAATTGGGTCTGTAACCTCGCAGATTAAGTCCTTGAAATGTGGTGTTCCCCAAGGATCTATCTTAGGTCCTTTGCTATTTAGTATCTTTGTAAATGACATTTTCTTAACGTGTAACTTTGCAACAATGCATGCGTATGCTGATGATATTCAGCTTTATTTATCTGGTTCCTTTGATGACATAGATACGGTTGCTGCTAATTTAAACAATGATATAGACTCTATCTCCCGCTGGGCCAGTCAAAACGGACTCTGCCTAAATCCAAAGAAATCATATGTTTTACCCGTGCATAAGAGAAAATTTAATTATGATATCATTCCAGCTCTCAGTTTAAACAATTGTTCTTTAAAGCTGGTCAGTAAAGTTACTAACTTGGGATTTGTCATCAACTCCTCTCTTAGCTGTATTGATCATACTAACTCTGTTGTAAACAAAGTTTATGGGACCCTTAGATACCTCAGGCAATCTGCATCTTTCACTCCAGTTAGTACTAGGCGTAAACTTGCCCTACAATTAATCTTACCGATAATTACATACTCTGAGTTGGTATATAGTAAGCTTGACTCTAATTCTGCTCACAAAATTGACGTTCTATTTAATTATGTTACCCGGTATGTGTATGGATTACAGAAATTTGACCATATATCCGCTTGGAGGTCTTCTTTGCTGGGATGTGACATCTCAGACTACCTAAAAGCCAGGAACTGCATTTTCCTCTATAAACTTATACATATGAGAACCCCACGTTATCTGTATGACAAACTTATTTTTCCAAAGTCGGAACGTTCTTCTGACTTAATTCTGCCCTCATACAACTTTAAAAACTCTGCCAGACTGTTTTTCATTAACGCTATTCGTATTTGGAATTCTATTCCTCATGCCGTTAAAACCAAATTCAACAAAAGCAACTTTAAAAGTTCCCTCCATACATATTTCTCGTCCAGTTGATGAACCTTCTTAATATTTAAGTTTTTATCTAGTCCATAATTTTTAGTTTGTACATCTATTGTTTTATTCCCAGCATTAATAGTATTAATATTACCTCTAAATCTGTTTAGTTACTTATATTGCTGTTGTACTTCAAAAGACTAAGTCTTATTGTACTAATTTTAAATAAAGAATAAAGAATAAAGAATAAAGAATAAAGAATAAATGGAAAAAGTAGAGTTTATTTTACTCATGAGCTTTGCATCCTCAATAGAGACTCGTCACACCCGTCACAAAATACTGTCCCACCCACGACAAGCTAAAAAAGTTTTTTTTTTCAAATATGATAAAGCCATTAAAGCATAAAATGGGCCTTAACATTCTATTAGCTACATACGAGAAAGGCGCTTTGAACGAAATATTTATAGTTTGTCTAAAATTGGGAAACGAATCCATCAACTCAGAGAGGCGGGTGTCATCGTTGTCCCACCCGCCACTTTTAGAAAATTGCCACTTTTCTGTGTAATTTATATAATAAAGTTTTATACTTTATTAGTTTCGTAATAATCTGATATCTGACTTCAAGTGTTAAGATTTCGAGACTTATCCAATAAATGGTTAACGAGAAATGACTTAAAATTTGAGCAAAAACGAGTTAAAATGTCCCACCCGTCTCGTTGGAATGCCCCGTTTTCATAAATGGGTCCAATTTGTGCACTCGCGTCTAAAGCTATTGACTTCGCAGCTGATTACACCAATTCACTGATCCTAGCACCTGGCAAATTTGACACGTGACAGGAATCAATTAGAAAATGGAATGCAAAAATTAGAGCCAATGTCGTATTCACAATTGTCTAATTCACGTGATTACCAGTTCACTGATACTAGCACCTAGCAAATTTGGCACGTGTTGAAAAGAAACAGGAATCATTTAGAAAATGGAATGCAAAAATGCAATTATCCAATTCACGATATTACATAAAATCAACAGAAAACTAAGGATGGCAAAATCATCCACATTGTAAAATAAGAAAAATTTTTAAATTCTATTTTCAGCTGACTACAGTGAAGCATTCTACTTTGAATTCCCTGTAATGAATCAACCAAAGCAGCGAAATCGATAAAATATTGTAGAACATTGTAGTATGCATTACCGGCAATGCCTAAAGAAGTGAAAAAATTCGAAGACATTATAAGGCAATGTTGCCACTAAAAAGGATACCGATTTTTTGCTGGATACCTTCTCAATGTGTAAAAATTTCAAAATCGAAACGTGACAGTCTAGTACCGTTCGTGTATGTATTGTGTACGTGAGTAAAGTTTTTGTGTATGTATTGTGTACGTGTATATGCACGCGTTTAATTATAGCATTTTCAGTTTAAATAAAACTTTTTTCAAATTAAATGAAATCATTTTCAAGCAAATCGAAACCCCTTTCAAATTAAATGCAACCTTTGTGAGGTCAAGCGAAACCATTTTCAAATTAAATTAAACCTTTTTCAGATAAAGCGAAACCTTTTTAAACTTAAATTACACCTTTTTCAGATTCAATGAAACTTTATTCAAATTAAATGAAACTTCCTTTTTTCGTTTACAGTAAATTCGCTGTTACGCGTTGCTTTTACGGTCAAGTCATATTGAATTAGTTATAGCAGTAAGAAATTTGCTTTGATTTTTTTCAATTTATATATTTGGACTTTAAACTGCCAAAGTTTGTATATTTTTTCATATTCATATTCACCAACAATTTTTCTCTCATTCTACTATGAATTCTACCCTTTTCCAAGTATTTATCCAGGAGCTATTAAATAAAATTGAATGTAGATGAGAGCCATGGGCGCAGTCAGAATGAGATTAAACTTATAAGTTGTTCGGGTATGGAATTTTACCTTCGAAAATGCCTTTTCTATGGTTTTCAAAAACGGAGAGTATACTGGCATATATTTCAGTAAGCATCCATTATTATCCACCATACTTGGAGTTTATGAATTCTGGCATTAATTAAAAATGATCATGAATGAAATTTATAAGGGAGGTCGAGGATAATGCCAGAATTTATAAATCCAAAGAAATAAGAAATATGGTGGATAATAATGGATGCTTACCGAATTTTTTGCCAGCATACTCTTCTATGTTAAACCCCATAGAAAAGGCAATTTATAAACTATGACTTAGAGCCCCTTGCATCATGTCTGGTTAACACTTCCTCCGAGTTAAACATCATAATCGGCGTTATCGAATTCCTGTTATTAGCATGGCGTGGATAACGTCGATAACAGTGAGTAACTAGGGGTAAGTTAGTGTTAGCTAGATATGGTGCAAATGGCTCTTAATAGGTTAAGTTCATGTCCTGTTCCTAAACTCAATAATGTTTAATACTTAATTCTAGAGAAGGGTTTCATTTAATTTGAAAAAGGTTTCACTTAATTTGAAAATGGTTTCATTTAAACTGAAAATGCTATATATGTATATCTTTACTGTAATGTTTTCGGACGGTACTAGCTGTTACTGCCAATATAGGAGTATTACATATCATATACAACACCTCTTTGAGGTAAAATTTTTGAGTTACGAAAGCTGAACTAGAAACACCAAATTTGTGATATGAATTTCGCTAAAATTATGCGCATTTTTTAACTGTCCTGGAAACTGATGGAAAATATTTTTGTTCATACGAATCGTACTTTTCTAAGAGTAGAAAGAAATTTGCAACTCTATTCGTCTCATTCTCTGAACTGCACATAAATATGTTTTTTTTAAGGTTCACCTCTGAATATCACGAGTACGCTGCTGCTCTCGCCTTTTTTACTCATGCGTTTTTGCTCAGTGGCAATTTATACATAATTATTAGTGGCACATAAAGCGAACCAAATGCATTCATGCATATGTACTTATGTGCAAATATAGGTAAGAATATATCCGCATCTCCGCAGGTAGGTTAAATTCGGGTACAGTTGCATACTGTGTACCCCTCATATGAGGTGTTTTTGAAAAGCATTTAATGAAAAAAATATATTTTTTTTTTGACAACCCTAGTAGTCGCCCAATTACATTTTTCTTCATATCTTCGGCATTTATAGTCGGATTTTAAAGCGTGGTGTTCCCCAAGGATCTATCTTAGGTCCTTTGCTATTTAGTATCTTTGTAAACGACATTTTCTAACGTGTAACTTTGCAACAATGCATGCGTATGTTGATGATATTCAGCTTTATTTATCTGGTTCCTTTGATGACATAGATACGGTTGCTGCTAATTTAAACAATGATATAGACTCTATCTCCCGCTGGGCCAGTCAAAACGGACTCTGCCTAAATCCAAAGAAATCATATGTTTTACCCGTGCATAAGAGAAAATTTAATTATGATATCATTCCAGCTCTCCGTTTAAACAATTGTTCTTTAAATCTGGTCAGTAAAGTTACTAACTTGGGATTTGTCATCAACTCCTCTTTTAGCTGTATAGATCATACTAACTCTGTTGTAAACAAAGTTTATGGGACTCTTAGGTACCTCAGGCAATCTGCATCTTTCACTCCAGTTGGTACTAGGCGTAAACTTGACCTACATTTAATCTTACCGATAATTACATACTCTGAGTTGGTATATAGTAAGCTTGACTCTAATTCTGCTCACAAAATTGACATTCTATTTAATTATGTTACCCGGTATGTGTATGGATTACAGAAATTTGACCATATATCCGCTTGGAGGTCTTCTTTGCTGGGATGTGACATCTCAGACTACCTAAAAGCCAGAAACTGCATTTTCCTCTATAAACTTATACATATAAGAACCCCGCGTTATCTGTAACTTATTTTTCCAAAGTCGGAACGTTCTTCTGACTTAATTCTGCCCTCATACATCTTTAAAAACTCTGCCAGACTGTTTTTCATTAACGCTATTCGTATTTGGAATTCTATACTTCATGCCGTTAAAACCAAATTCAACAAAAGCAACTTTAAAAGTTCCCTCCATATATATTTCTCGTCTAGTTGATGAACCTTCTTAATATTTAAGTTTTTATCTAGTCCATAATTTTTAGTTTGTACATTTTTTGTTTTATTTCCTGCATTAATAGTATTAATATTACCTCTACATCTGTTTAGTTACATTTATTGCTGTTGTACTTCAAAAGACTAAGTCTTATTGTACTAATTTTAAATAAAGAATAAAGCATAAAGAGGAGGAGGTTTTGTCTACGTGAGTTCATTGACCTCAAATGTTCAATTGTCTCAGTTGATACCACCCTAACGTAGCGCCCTAGTTACAGTAAATTAAAGACCGTCAAAAATCATGAATCTTTTGCGAAAGATTTCGATAAGTATTTCGATAAGTTCGGTAGAACCCGAAATAGAACATATTTTATTTTTAGTTGGAAAACCATACATAAAAACCAACTTCTATTATTTTTCTCCGCTCGCACACAACAGTTCGAGACTTGATTGCTTTCCGACGGAAATTTTAATCCATAAAAGTTCATGGGATTCAAGCTGGCTGTATTTCTGTCGGCTCTCGAGTTTGGATAAAATGTGGCTCATTCGTTGTTCATCGGTGACCGCCATTGCAGATTCATGAGCTACAAGAACAAAACGCTCGGTGTTTTGCGTGTGGCATGGATAAGCTGCGAAAAAGAGAAGTTTAGCAAAAAAATGAATGTTTTTTCGTTGTGCTAACGTGGTTATTCAATTATTTCATTGGAATATTGTAATGCTTCGAGGTGATCTTTCGTGAAGAACTGCGAGCATTGCGGTACAATCGTTTCGAATTTATCCTTATTTATTGCGTTGAAATATTTGTCACTCTCGAAATTTATAAAATTGTCCACTTGCGGACGAACGCATCCATTTGCTTCTCTACGGGCTGCTAAGATCCTCGTGTATCCAACTGATCGTACGAGTGGATATGTGTCCGTTATAATCAATATCAAAACATTTTCTGGGTGTAGAAAGTACGCGTTATTTTTTACGACCGGATGCACAATATTTTGAATATCTTCTGGCAATTGACGAATCCATGTTATGTACTTGAAAACATGACGACACCCGTTAATTGCTAGTGGTTGACTTTTAACCAGAACCAGAAAGGTGCATAAACGTTCACAACGAAGTCAGTCAGTTTTTTAATGTTATCGAGGGTTGTTAGCAAGTTATATAATAGTAGAGGATTCGAGACGCTGTTGTCAGCCAGCGGGCTGTGCTAATAGTACCGGGCTTTTCGCTCGCTAAACTCTCGTCGCACTCTCCAGTATGAACAGCTCGGACCATACGATACACATATAATTGGTCGCCTCGAACCTTGAAATCTTCAATATTCTCTGGCATTTCACCCATTGGAAAGCGTTCGAAATTTTTTTTACCTAATCAAACGAAATAAGTAAGAAAATATATTTAATAAATTCAATGTACTACATTGACGTAGCTTATGCGAAACAAGCCAATGAGACAGTTAACTAAACTTACAAAACAAAGCATACATTTCTGAATGCCTGTTCCGATATTTCCTGGCCAGACCCCAGGACCTTTCTGTTTTCCAATCAACGATCTCAATAGTGCATTAAAAGGCAACTCGTTGAAGTGAAAAAGACACACAAACCATTGCAACGGTCTCTGTAAATGGCATTCCATCTTCGAAGCGACCCCGCCTTTGTAGCCAGTATTGGTAGGAGTTCCATCACAACAAATAGCAACCAAGTTATCCATACTGTACCTCTGTATTCCAATTGCAGTACCTTCAAAGGGCGTGGCATAACCGAGGAATTTGGAACCTGGCTCTTTCACGAAGGTGATATGTTCTACATCCACAACAACATTCCTCATCACATTTGCCTACGTTACTCTTTTAAAGTTTGCTCTTTCTTGCCATCGAACGATATACACTTTAACAAGTCATTGCATTTGGCCGCCGCTAAATATTTTTTTCTTATCAATGATAAGCCCGTCAAATAACTCACAAATTTTTGCAACTGATTCTGCAGATAGCCCGTCTTTGGCTTCTGCGACAATTGACATTCGCAAATCTTTTATTAACATAGTCGCAAGCAACGCACCGAAACGGAAGGGGGTGTCACTGCGATCCAAAGCCGAACTAAAATTACGCAAAGAAATATCCTCCACTGATATATTAATTTTTTTGTGCCGCTAACATTTTCTTCAAATTCCTGCTCTTCCTCGCTGTCTGGTGAGTACTCAACGCTAGTGAATTCGCTACATAAAGAGTTTGATGTATCATCTGGTGTCATGTATCTCATTCGTCGACCTCGCATGTACATCATCTATAGTCATTAATCGTGGACCACGCTGATCGATGGAAAAAGCTCTAGTAGCGTCTGGAATTTTGTTGCTGAATTATTTTTTTCAATTCCACATCTGCAACGCGATATCACGAACAATCTATTCCACTCGTTTTCATCGTATTTCGATGGATGTTTCACTACGTTATAGCACTTATTCACAATGCTATCTAATTGGAATGTCTGCGCGTTGCCACAAAATATACACTTTTTTAAAACTTCTTGCTTAAAAACACCCAACTTTCGACGCCGCTCACTGTTATAACGCAGATATAACCCGAAATTAATAATATCGCGTTCAGTTGGCATTTGGTTTTTTAAATCCCGATTAACAAAAGGCATTTTTAAAGTTTTTTCCCGTTTTTAGCACCAAGTAAAAAGCACAATTAATTATGACGACATTTATTGCAAGGGCAAAACAATAAACAATAAAGAAAAATAGATAAGCAAGCATATTAGTATCGATATGGTTAGGTATGGTTTTCAACTAAAAATAAAATGTGCTTCTGTAGGAAAAACCCCCTCCTTGAGACAAAAACATTGGTGTATCAGACTATAAAATCCGATAATAAATGCCGAAGATATGAAGAAAAAGGTAATTGGGCGACTGCATTCTTCAACTTGTATTTAATCACAATAACGCTAGCTCGGCTCACCAAATATCCCGCCAAAGATATCATAGCATTCACACTGAATGCGTACATAATACTTATGTATATGAAAAATATATACTTATGTATATGAAAAATATATAATTATGTATATGAAAACAAAGAAACCAGCAAAAATAAAAAAGATTGCTATAAAAATCAGACAGTGACATACACAGCCTACAAATTTTTTTGCGGAGAATTGGGTATGTTATGTTGATAACTTAAAGTAACCAAATTAGACGAATATGTTAATTTTTTACCATTTGTCGCTATTTATAGAGTTTTCCCAGATATAAGCTATGTACCAAATGAAAGCTAAGGTTTTGGGCTAGACTTGGGGAAACTTAGAATAAAATCGCCTGATCAGTTTTTGAGAAAATGCCCGAAATCTATATTTTCAGCAGTCTGATTTTTAGTTTTCAGGCGATAACGTTATGACATATATATATATCTCTGACGCAAAAGACAGCGTTAGATAGCTTGTCTTAAGATCCGTCTACTAATGTCCACATAAATGGTATGGAATGAGTAAATAGTGCGCCCTCAGTGGTAGTTTAAAAATTGCCTTTTTTCGAATTTCAGGCGCCCACGCCTACAAAGGCATACGAAACGAAATATCCCAAAAATAAAATCTTTTTAGTTTTTTTTGTACCTTAATTCCTGAAAGTTTGAAAAAATTAAATAAAGGTACGTATAGACGCTACATACATTCCAAAGCATCTCGTAGTGGAGACACGAACCAAAAGCAATTTAGCTCTACATATATCTTTCCAACTTGTAGACGGAACTCAATATATAAGGCAGGGGTTCCCAAACTCTTTTCACCTCGGCACAATTGTTGTGCTAAAAAACTTTCGCGGCACCCCTACTCTTCAAATGTCTACGAAAACAAGAAAACACAATGCAAACTTTATGCCCCTTTAGCCTCAATGTGAGGACTAAAATTGTTTTGATGATTTCATTATTTCCTTTAAGTTTATTGGGAGCTTTGACAATTTTACCCTGAAATCATTTGATGCTGAAAGCTTGCTGGTGTATTTGTTTTCAACCGACTTCACAAAGAGGATAAGGTTATCAATTCGTCGGAATATTTTTTTATTATTTTTTTCTGTGTATGTTACCGCGTAACTTTGGACCACGTTAACCGATTACTATAATTCGTCTTTAAAGGAAAGGTGGATCATGAATAGATTAGCGATAATCTTAAATTTTCAGTTGAGAATTGAAATCGGTTTTGTTTTTTTTTTTCTTACTAAAATTACTTGTTTATGTAAGCATTTGTTGAAAATGCAATCTCACATAGAAATATAAAAGTAAGGCCCCTATTATGAGTTGGATTCGACCGTGGTCGAAAGTGCTGATCGAACGAATTTTCATTTAATATTATGACGTTCATTCGATGAAGAATAGCGCTATTGTGAATTTCGCTCGGTTAGGTTGTTTACAATAGTATATTTTTCACCGCTGACAAGTTTTGTTTACAAATCGAGCAAAACTAAATAGTGTGCTTATACATATGTATGTAAATTTGTGCAAATTAACTTACAAGGCGATAATTTACAAGGCGTACTTAGCACTGTGCATAGGCAACTGGCTGAGTCAGTGGGATCGTCGGTTCGAATCCTACTGAAAAAAGTCTGATGAGGAAATGTGGTGATTTCCGAAATAGCTATCACTTCTACCATTTTTTCAAATTATTGTTGCTTTTCCACAATATAAATTGTTGAATACAAATTAAAATGAAATAAAAAAGAAAGCGAGTTTATAAAAACGATTCGTCAGAGGACGAAAGCTTGATAAACTGGCCAGGAATAGAAAATGTGCAAGAGGGTTTAAGTGTAGTGTTTCGAATATATTTTGACATAAAATATATTTAAGAAATTTGTCTACAGATTTATTGAAAACTTCCGACTGTCTAAAGAGGCGTTTGTGAGCCAAATCTGTTTAAAATATTTTAAAACTATCAACAGCTTACAATTTTGTTCTCAAAGATCGTGCCAACTGAGTATTAGGATTTTCTTTCACAAGTAAAACCTGCCTTTCGAGCTTGTGTTTAACATTCACGACGTTAGAACTGCATCAAATTAATAAAAATTGTTTAAAATTGGTGTCTAACCGCCATAAAGTAAAAAAACAAATGAAAAATTATACATTTTTCACAATTTTCTAATACTTCGCTGCACAATAGAAAACAAAATTCTGTTTGACAGAAAATTAGATACTCAACGAAAATTTCGACACGGTTGCATAGCTCATAGTTTCACTTTCGATGTTCGATCTTCGATAAACACTTACATCCAGAACTCTCTTGGCTCCCTTCGTAGTATTTAATAATCAAAGTGCTGTCTTGACTGATGTCCAGAAGGTTTTCAAAAGCTTAATTGGTCATCGCAGTAGGTTTACTTTTCGGGCCACATGAAAACGGGTTTGTTATCCAGCTGAAGCCATCATCAGAGTCAATGTTGGGAAAATATTCGACAGTGTTTTTTTCTAAACCTTCCAAGTTAACGCTGGTAATGCGCGTTGACACTAAGAGAATTATTTTTACAGCCAATTTCACGAAAGCAATTTAAGTGATAAATGATTTTCATTTTTTGAATTTTATATGGAAATTGCTAGTGAAACCGGCTGTTATCAATTTTTTTAGCGTTAACTTGGAATGTACATACGTTTTTCTGATTATTTTGTTTATTTATGGAGTTTTCATGCAAATTGCTGGAAATTCTAAAATATACATGTCACCAATAAAAAAATATATACGTGCTAGAAAAAACCAGAGATGTATTTTAATTTCGCAAGCCTCTGTTATCTTCGCAACGTCATCCAATACGGGTTTTAAATCTAGGTTCGGCATCTTCCTAGTCACCAGGGAATACCAAGGGATCATACAGTGACTTCTCGAGGCGTTTTCTGCTTCTTGCTTCATCCTAGACATCGCTCCTTTCGGTTTTCCAAACCACCGCAAATAGCCGCACACTTGCTCCATTTCGAACCATTGTTCTGCACAAATTTGTCGATAGCTTTAAAAATTTCGTAGCTAGTGGCGTAAGTCTGAAGTACTTCGTTCTTCTTAGATTTGAATTGCGAATGGGTACCTCACTAACACGAGAAGACTGCCTCTAAAATCGTGTTGATTCGCTCTTTGGCAGTGTAATTGTGAACTTCCAAAGAATTAGTAATATATACACGTGTGCGAAGCTGCTGCGCTTGTTACGAGAACGGCCCAGCCAGCAAAACATCCGAAAATTAATCCGAAAACGGCAAGAAAAGTAGATGAAACGCGGATTAGGTCCGCCGAAAGTACTTGTGAAAAGGGTACGTTTTCGGCTATTTTTCTGATTCAATTTTACGTTGACAAAACGTACTGGGAAACTACGCTTAAGAGCGAAATATCCCTTTGTTGCAAGCTATTTGTGTTGTGTATGGGGTTTGACGAGCCGCTGAAGGTAATTTTAATCCTTAAGTAGGCGCATAAAGAAAATCACCCAATTGAGTAGTCCAGTTGCAAACAGCGTTATGTGATTTTATCATAGAAGGCCATAAATTTGAAAAGTACGACAACAAGTAACATTTAATGGAATCTTTTTATTATTACTTGAAAATTTGAATAAATAAGAGATTATAAAATTATAACATAACCTAACATGACATAAGATAACATTAACAGTCTGTACGACCTAAAGCAGTTTTCTAAGTTCATCAGAAGATGGCTACTTTTGAAAGTTTATAAATAGGTATGATAGCGACTTTTGGAAGAATAGCTAGAAATGCTATTTTTTCAGAATATAAAAAGATGTTGCACTGTGTTGTTAGTGGACATGAAACTACTTTAAATACTGTTACGTAATCCACCATAAACTAAAAATCCAAAAAATTTTACATAGCGCACTTTGCGAGTGGGCTACTCAATTAGTCGCATGGGGCCCCAGGGACCCCAATAAAAGTGTTTAAAAAAGTTTTCAAAATAAAAAAAAAACGAAGTGAATTGGCCCCCACCACTAATATATTCTAGCCACTAGCGGCACCCCAGGCATACGCTCGCGGCACTCCTGGGTGACGCGTCACCCACTTTGGGAAGGCCTGATATAAGGTATCCTTGGAAAGGTATTGACCTATAGAATAACACTAAATATGTCGGGTGTACCCACATACCCCCTTAAACCGGCAAAAGCAAAAAAAGGTTATTTTGTTTCACAACACTTTATTTTTAAGAATCCGTTTATTCCATACTAATTATATAAGGAGAAGTCCTTTTTTTTTAACAGGTAATCTCGCGAACGGCTGCTCCGATTTTCATAAAATTTTGTATGTAAATAGCCTCTGGCAACCGCCATGTGATAGGCTAAAAAATACTTTTTTTCCGGTAGGTGGACCAGGGTCCGATCTATTCAAAAAAATTCTATTCTATTATGGTTACATTTGCTTAAAATTTGGTACGTAGGTAGATTTTTGCCCAGATTAGCTTATAGGATACTTTTTTTCAGGGAAGTGGACCAGGGACCGATCTATTCGAAAAAATCGTATTTATGGTCCGATTTGCTTAAAATTTGGTATGTAGGTAGCTTTTTAGCTAGATTAGCATATAGGATCCTGTTTTTCCGGGAAGTGAACCAGGACCGATCTATTCGAAAAATCGTTATTATTGTCCGATTTGCTTAAAATTTGGTACGTAGGTAGCTTTTTGCATAGAGAGGGCTCTACTGCGTATCGTTATGAGACAACAAGTCGATTCTCTTAAGGCATTTAGTGTTACAGAAGATCGAAGTGGCTGTTGCTAGCAATTCGCTCTAAACTTTTCGTAAATTAGAGTTTTCGTTGTTGTTAAAATCGTGGTATTATCTTTAAACAAATAACAGTTTTCAAGCATCCGCTCATGGGCGTTGTA